>NW_027248376.1:727500-889586 GCF_041260155.1 Ptychodera flava
TTTCGGCGAGCACCCCGCTCTTCGTTCAAGTACAGCGGACTTGACATTCAATTGGGTCGATGAAATACCACTTCACACGCCGGGATCTCACGAAGACAAGCTCAAATAATGTCAGTTAACATCCAGCTTCCCTCGCGTCCCCTTCGAATGCGATTTCATCACAAGATTCTGCCGATAGTTCGGATTTTGTAGAGACTTCTACTCACATCGACTTTATCGGACACCGGCCATATTCGAAGTTCTTCATTATCAAGTTTCCTTCGCCTATATCACACCGCCCAACTTTCGGTGAAATACACGCGCGTCTTCTTTGATTGAACTGATTTAACCCTTCTATCAGCAAAAAGGTTAATAGTTAAAATAAAAGAGCTTTCATACAGAAATCATGAAATCTAAGGTCTAAATACTACATCAAAATACAATTAAAACCCTTGGATTACTTTATTAGTGTAATGACCCCAAAAGCAAAAGTCAGTAGTTAAAAAATCGTCTATCATCACTTATTCGTGGGTCATCCCACTATGTCTTGAGGGGGTCATTGCCTATAGTATCACACTCCCCCGAGTCAGCATAGGGACGACCTATTATGCTTACTTTAAGATTTTTTTTAATAAGCAAATGATCAAACATTGAAAACTAAAGCAAATTCACTAAAATATCGTCTTGCCAAAGTTACGAATTAATGAACACGAACATAAGCTTAAACATTACATCAACGAGACTCTTAATATCGAAATGCTCTCGTTGCAAAGGCATGGCGCCTGAAAAAAAGAGTGACTCAAATCATCCTCAGATGCACCTTCGATGAAACATCGCCACTTTCCTGTCATAGCACTATGAGTAGAGTCTCTATAATCCTGAAAAAGTAATCAAAAAAGGTAAGTGCGCAGAAGCCACTGGGCAACGCAAGACACGCAGGACCCAAGGGACATGGATAAATCCACTAGCAAACCTGCAAAGGTGCACAATGCAGTAGTCGACATGAACCCACACTTACCTCACGTCAATCACCATCAGCCCTTCAGACCAACTTACCTGTGACATCATCGATGGCATGGTATACGCAGATGAGTCACAGTCAAAGTGTAGCTATGGTAACCTACTTATACACACGCATCCATCTACATTCATTCGTACTTACATGTACATTCCATTGGCCATGATTTCAAGTATTTTCATGGTTATGTCATGGTTCCTGTTATTTGGCGAAGTCAGTCTTCCTTGAAAGACTTCATCTTCATGCTTGATCCTCATTGAATCAAAATACGACCTCTTACCAACACCAGGATTCTTTGAAATGCCTCTATCACTTTTGCCTAGTTTTATCAAACGCGAACACCAACCATAGTACTTGGGCGGTCTCTGAGTCTCTGCTTTTTGGCAGGTGTTGCAGGCTGGTAGATGAATACAATATCTCTCTTCGACAAATGATCACTGATGGCATCGATGACATGGGGCCTTGGTTAGTGACCACTACTTGTCTGACTTACAGATTGATATATGGTGGGTGCCACATGTGGGGCGGGATGCGCTTACTATTTTCGAAACACCTGACATCACTTCTTGGTCTTTTGGCCAGAGGTCCATATGTCTTTCTTTCATGAATTTGACTTTGTTTGAGTACCGTCTGTTTGCTGTCTGTTCTGTGCTGTTTTGTGTCTGTGTTTACAACTGTTGTCTTACGGATTTTGACCTGGTGTTATTGGATTGTGGATTGGTATGATTGCGATTATTTTTCTAGTTGATTGACGCAGAGGGGGAACCATGGTCTCTCCCTCCTCGGAAATCGATGATTCCTCATTGGCATCTGAGCAATCACCATGGGAATCAGCTGGGTCACTACAAGTGATCTCTGGTTGCATCTCCCCCATATTCTCATTTCGCTCTTTGAAGTTCCTCTATCAGTGGACGCATCTCAACATGGTCGGTGTTGTTATTGACGAAAGATTATATTTTTGTGACCATGTAAATAACATGATTCAAGGTGCTAGAAAAGCTCTTGGTTTTATTATGATGATAGCCATTGTATTAACAGTGAGCACGTTTTAAAGTTATTGCACTTTACCTGGTAAGGTCTAAGCTTGAATATGCTTCTGTTATTTCGAACAGTATAAGTAAACACCAGTCTAATAGAATTGAAAGAGTACAGCATAAATTTTAACATTTCTTCTTTTTCATAATTCTATCGGCATACCAATGGGTACAAATTGTGCACCACTTCTTGCTGACTTATTTCTCTATTCATATGAAGCAGAGTTCCTACAATCTCTCTACAAACCAGGGTCTAAAACACTTGCAAGGTGTTTTAACAACACGCACAGATATTGATGATCTGATTAGTCTAAAAAATCCAGACATATCAAATTACTTACATCATATATACCCTGATGAATTGAAATCAAAGAAACAACTGAGAGTAGGAACTCAGCTTCATATCTTGATCTGTTCCTACAAGTTGGTACTTATGGGCTACTGTGACGTAGTGTCATGTGATTATTATTCATGAGCTGTCATTACTATTCATGAGGGCATGTATATCTCTCTTGGCCCACGTGTACTCAAGTCAGTCTCCAGCTTACCATCACTCTATGTACGTAGCTTAGAGCTTAGTGTAATAAAGTAGCATCTTAGATTATATTGTACTCGCTGTTTCCAGTCGTCTTTACATCCCTTCATCATTGGAATACTAGCCTTGCCGGCCCCGACACGCTACCACATAACCGACAATACCAACGTAACCTCGGTTATATCACATTGGAGCCAGCGGTTGTGATTCTAACTCACATTCTCAAGACGGACTTGGAGGAAACCTGGTTGTAACAAAGCTTAACCCGTGAGTACTTTAAAGACACTATAAGCCGTGTGTAAGGCACACTCGGAATTTTGACAAATAACTGTGTGCTACTAAAAGCTGAGAGACTCGGAACGAACGCTTCTATGGTTGTTGTAACCTGACTTTGCTACAAGCAGCAAGTTAAAAATCTGCCGGAACTTTGGAAAGTTATCTGCAGGGGAGACGGTCGTCATTTTATGTATGCATTAGCGTGGTATTGCATAGCAGAATCTCCGATACCTGAGATAGCCCAGCAGGACTGAATTTGCTGATCAACTTAATACTGGTTCAGACGTTGCCGTGTGGACGTAGCTGATAAACCAGAGACGAGAAGTTGGATTTTGTGAGCACTGTCAACCTTGAAGAGAACTCAACCATAAGCCAGCAGAAGCAAGTTCACAGAAGACGGGGGACAATTAAAGAAGACAAAAGAACTTTTGTGTGAAGTGAACTTAATTGAACCTTGCCGTGGACACTGTCAATGAAGCAACCGGACTTGCTTTTTTATGACTTTGAAATTTCTTGAAAATTTCTGTGTGCAGAGAATTTCAATCTTTTTGTTTCAGTGTTTAATTATTCGTTCAGTATACGCGGGAAGACACACCCGTTGACACAAAAGACTGTAAGTACTAAGATAAACACTTATTGAAACAAAGTCTTAACGATCTAAAGATAGGTTGTTTTTCTGGGGTGAACGCCCCTTAACTAAGTACCTGTGTAAATCGTACGACAAGAAATTTGCATTTCTGTGATTGTGCACTTGAGTATCTTTTCATTAGCAGTGAAAAACAAAGATAAGAAGCCGTGGGAAATACTATCATTCAGTTGCATTCAATTAAGAAATTTACACTGACTGGGTGGGGTCAACACACTCTGTGGTTGATACCATTACATTCTAGGGGTGACCAGGTAAGTGCATATCTCTTACTACAGCCGTGTGCTAGTGAATGAATGAGTATGTCCGATACGGAGGGTGATCATGAAGTATACTTTCCCAGTATGACAGAAAACCAAGACCCTAAAGTTAAAAAAAGAGCCTGTTGATGATACGGCGCAACAAGCGGTTTAAGTGGAAAAGAATTAGCTGAAAACCTGTTGCATCAAAAAGAAATTCTTCAGCTCAAATTGAATCTGTATAAACAAGAGCAGGCAAATCACACGCAGCATTTAGAGAGAGAACGCATGCGTATAGATGCAGAGAGACAGAAATTTGAGCACGAAAAACAATTTCGTGAACTGGAAAAAGCAAACCGAGAGATTGAACTAAAGGCAGAAAGAGAAAAAGCGCGAACATGATTTGAAAATGAAGGAATTAGAGATAAAGCGAAAACAAATTCGCAAGATACGGATCGTGAGTTCAATGATTGGACTGCTAAACTCCCTCAGTTCAAGGAAGGTGACAACGTTGACACACATTTGCGTACATTCGAGAGGCTAGCTCGAACGTACAGTTGGCCTAAGAAGATTTGGCCAAAGAAATTAGCTCCGACTCTTGTAGGTAAGGCCCAGGAGGCATATTCTAGGTTGAGAGAAGACGATGCCCTAGATTATGATAAGGTCAAAGTTGCTATACTTAGGAAGTATGAGCTCACCAGAGAGTCATACAGAGTTAAATTCAGAGCTTGCAAACATACAGATGAAGAGACATTCTGTATGTGGGGTGATATTGTTGCCGATACTTTTGACCGCTGGATGGAAACAAGTGGGGTTCCGTCTTTAAGTGGTGAAGAAAAATATGAACGGGTACGTGAACTATTTATAATGGAGCAATTAGTTGAAGGCGTGCCCAAGCAAATGCAAACATATTTGAAGGAAAGAGATCCTGAAAACTATAAGGAGTTGGTAAAACTTGGTGAGACTTATAAATCTGTACATTCTGGCGCTGCTAGCGATCAGGACTGAGCGGAAGCGGGGTTTCAAAAGTTTTAACAATAAGAACAAGCAGCAAAAGGGTGAGGGAAAGAAGTTTGATAACTCATCTCAGAGTGGTGAGAAGTCAAAGCCCTCAGCTGCGTGTTATACTTGTGGGAAAACTGGTCATTTGGCAAGAAATTGTCCCGAACAAAAGTCTGATAAAAATGCAGGTTCAGCAAAGACAAAGGTCATGTCAAAAGTCAGGATGACAAAGGCTATGATATTTGGGCTGAATTTGGTAATGATTATCTACTTGGGAGAAATACTTACATTGGGTGTTTAGACGGTAAACCAGTGAGTATTCAGAGGGACACAGGTTGTTGTCAAACCTTGGTAAAGCCAGAGGTCGTACAACAATCTAACTATTTGCCTGGAGAGACTTGCAATATTAGTTTTGCAGACGAAACAGTGCACGAGGCGCCTGTTGTCAAAGCCCACATCGAAAGTGAAATTTTCACTGGACCTTTACGTATGGGGGTATGGAAAGGTATACCTAAGGACGTTCTGTTAGGTGAGGACGCGCTTGCCTTGCAGGATCGCCGTGCGTTAGTGGTCACAAGACGTCAAAAGAAAGCGCAGGACGAGCGTGAGGCTATAGTTAAGCAAAATGAATTGGCGTCTGGCGTGAGAGCAATACCTGTTGAGGAATTGCCGACTCTCAGTGAAGCAGAAGAAAGTGATGATGACTTCGATGAGGAAGTGGAATCATCTGATGAAAGTAACAGTGCTTCAAAACACATTGACGAGGTCAATGAAATCCAAGAGGTAATTGGGTCACGTGACGAACACGATGATTCACTGGGTATCTCTAGATTGTTTGATGAGAACAATTTAAACAATCGGAAAGCGGATGATGTAAACAGTGAGAGTGAGTGTAATGATACCTCCCATGATGCATCAGCCCTTGATGAGACTTCATCAGATCTGAGTGACATCAGTGATGATGAGGAAAGTAATGACGTCACTTCAAAAGTGTCCAAGAATATTTCCACTGGATTAAAATGTCAGCAGGAATATGCTGAAATATTAAGATTAGATCGGGATAAGTTAAGAGAACTTCAATCGGCCGATCCTACTCTTGCAAAGGTGCGAGAGCATGCAGATGCAAATCAATCGTCGGAAAATCAAACTGGATTTTTCTGGCATGAGAAATTATTGTATCGTAAGTGGATTTCTTCACATAAGGTGCGTGAAGTTAGACAAATTGTAGTACCGGCGGAATGTCGCAATGCATTGTTAAGAGTGTCACATATCATACCTCTGTCAGGACACCTTGGCATTGAAAAGACTAAACAAAGGCTGCTACAATACTATTATTGGCCGGTATTTTCAAGGATGTTGCAGAATACTGCAGGACTTGTAGTCCATGTCAAAAATCTGCAAGACGGAGAGCGTCTGAGAAAGGCCTCTTATTTCGATGCCTATTATAAATATACCGTTTGAGTTAATTGCAATGGACATTGTGGGTCCATTGAAAAGAACTCGACGAGGGAAATAAGTTTATTTTAGTCATCGTGGATTATGCAACTCGGTATCCAGAGGCTTTGGCTATGCCAGACCAGGAAGCCGAGACTGTTGCGACAGCGTTGATCGAAGTTTTTAGTCGAATGGGACTACCTGGTGAAATTTTGACAGATCAGGGTACAAACTTCATGTCACGCCTTATGACTGATATGTGTGCGAAGTTGAAGATCTCAAAAATTCGAACGTCCCCATATCACGCACAATGCAATGGATTAACGGAACGTTTTAACGGAACGTTTTAACGGAACGCTCAAGGCCATGTTGCAACGTTTCGTAGCGGAAGACCCGAAGGAGTGGGACCGATATTTGCCGTACCTTCTTTTTGCGTATAGAGAAGTACCGCAAGCGAGTACCGGTTTCTCACCTTTCGAGCTAATGTATGGTCGAAGTATAAGAGGACCACTCGCTGTGATCAAGGATCAGTGGACTGAGAAAAGTTCACAGGAGGAAAACTTGGCGCAATACGTAATAACGATGCGAGAAAGGCTTGCCGACATGAGAAAAATTGTCAAAAAGAACATGGAAAAAGCCCAAGCACGACAAAAACGGTGGTACGATAGGGGAGCAAGGAAACGTTCTTTTAAGAACGGTGATAAAGTACTTGTACTCTTACCTTCCTCCACGCATAAGTTGAGTGCTCAGTGCCAAGGACCATTTACTGTGGTGAGGAAAGTCTCAAACGTTGATTACGAAATTGAGCGAGGTGGCCGTAGAAAACCGAAGCGGGTTTATCATATCAACATGCTGAGAGCATGGAAAGAAAGAAATAAACCGGTGTATTTTGTTGACACTGTTGATGCTGTGTGCAACAAGGACATAGAAAACTCTATGTACTACACACCGGAGGATCAGAGCACAGAGACTTGGAGAGATGTAGTAATTGCGGATTCGGTAACTGTGGATCAGCGTGCGGAACTGTTACGCTTACTGCAAGAGTACAGTGATGTTTTAACTGACGTGCCCGGTTGTACTGATCAGGTAGAACATGATGTGATAACTACTGACGAAATGCCAATTTGTCAGAAACCATATCGTCTACCGCAGGCAGCTAAACAGACAGTTAAAGAGGAACTGCAGAAAATGCTGAAAGCTGGAATTATCACTGAATCAAAGAGTCCCTATGCCTCGCCTCTCATTTAGTCAAGAAGAAACAGGGCGGAATTCGATTTTGCATTGATTATAGAGGTTTAAATAAGGTCACGGTATCTGACGCATATCCGATGCCTAGACCAGATGAATTGATTGAGGAAATCGGCAGATCGAATTATATATCATCGATCGATCTTATGAAGGGATATTGGCAAATTCCCTTGAGCAAACGTGCTCGGGAGAAGTCTGCCTTTATCACTCCTTTTGGACTTTATGAGTTTACCTTAATGCCTTTTGGGATGAAAAAAATGCGCCAGCCACTTTTCGGAGGATAATGGATAAGACATTTAATCAGCCCAGAGAAAAAGCATATATGGATGACTTGGGTCCACATGATCATTCATGGGAAGATCATGTTAAACACCTGCGTAGCATATTTGAGAGGTTGCGTAGTTGTAAACTAACTGCTAGACCAACGAAATGCTATCTTGGTGGCAGTGAGGTTTCTTTCATTGGTTACGGTGCTGGAAGTGGAAAAATAAAAACCTATGGCAGATAAGGTTAATGCTGTTGTCATTACCCAACACCAGTGACAAAGCGTGATGTCAGATCATTTTTAGGATTAGCAGGATACTACAGAAAGTTTATCCCAAAGTCTCTGACATTGCGACCCCATTGACTGAGCTGACATGTAAAAATAGCCCAGCCAATGTTCAATGGACTCAGAGCTGTGTGGATGCTTTCCAGAAGCTGAAAGATGCTTTAGCATCATCACCAGTTCTGGCGGTTCCAGATTATAATAAGCCGTTTGTGGTGCAGACAGACGCGTCTGACCATGGTATTGGTGCGGTTTTGTGTCAATATGATGACAAGGGAGAGGAACATCCGGTTCAGTATATTAGCCAAAAACTCCTCCCCAGGGAGAGAAATTACCCAACTATAGAAAGAGAGTGTTTAGCCATTGTTTGGGCTGTGGAAGCTTTGAATCCTACTTGTACGGAAGAGAGTTTACAGTTCAAACAGATCACAATCCATTGGTTTGGTTAGACAAAATGTGTAGTAAAAATCGTAGGTTGTTGCGATGGAGTTTAATACTGCAAGAGCATCAATTTAAGATTGAGTACAAGAAGGGCAGCGAAATACAAACGCGGACGCATTGTCGTGAATGTGGAGCTCGGATGTACGGTAGTGTGTGAAAGTGCATGAATGATGTAGTGAAAGGGCTGTAGTGACCTGATATACACTGTTTTCAAAAATGCATGTTGAATTTTCAACCCTTATAGTAATGGTGTTTGCCCAGGTTGCTGTACCCGACTTAGTCAGTAGGTTTTTTTTGTCATGTACTTTCTTTTAGATTCAGTAGTATTAGCATTGTATTATTTTATTTTGATTTTTGCTGATTTTCTGAATTATTTTGCCGTACTAGTGATGTAGACTCCCTGTCTCCATCAAAATAAGGAGGGAGGAATGTGACGTAGTGTCATGTGATTATTATTCATGAGCTGTCATTACTATTCATGAGGGCATGTATATCTCTCTTGGCCCACGTGTACTCAAGTCAGTCTCCAGCTTACCATCACTCTATGTACGTAGCTTAGAGCTTAGTGTAATAAAGTAGCATCTTAGATTATATTGTACTCGCTGTTTCCAGTCGTCTTTACATCCCTTCATCATTGGAATACTAGCCTTGCCGGCCCCGACACGCTACCACATAACCGACAATACCAATGTAACCTCGTTATATCACAGGTACACACCAAGCTGTATGACAAAAGGGATGATTTTGAGTTTGAAATCATAAATTATCCCCACTTATCAAGTAATATTCCATCTGCACCTGATTATGGTGTGTATGTGTCTCAACTTCTCAGATATTGTAGGGCTTGTGATTCCTACGCTGATTTTCAAATGAGACACAGCTTATTGGTGTCAAAACTAGTGAGACAGGGATGTATCAAAAAGACCCGTGAGGACTTTCAAAAAGTTCTACAGTCGATATTATGACATTGTGGCCAAATATGACACCTCGGTCACTCAAATGATTAACGACAGCATTCCCGGCTTTGACTTATTACAGTGATTCATATACTGTATCACTTTATACAACATTAGACAATTTTGGGACCATCCTGATGGGTGTAGCATGCTAGCAGGGTACGTTTACCAATTCCGGACACCTGGTACCACCACTAACTATCAGTGGTTCAGGATGGTCCTACTTAAATTTGTAAAGCTCAAATGTCCCATGGGCCTGGTAAAGTATTACCTTGAATGAAAATGATTATTGGAACAGTTTAATGTCATATTCATAAAAGAATTACTGGTTTTTACAGTGATGACATTGACTCGTTGTGCAATATTTACAATTTACAGTCATTAAAATCAAGGAGGACTATTTTGATTATATATTTTATACAAATGCAGAAATGCAAAGTTTAATGTTAATGCTTTGCTTTATTTTTTAGTCTTCATGTACCAAGGTTTTCAACTCGGCGTACTACTTGTTTCATGTGCCATTTGGTAGAATTAATTGTGTTCGTGACTCTCTTTTTAGTAGAATTCCGAGACAATTTAATTTGCTTTTAAACGAATACAATGACATTGATCCTTTTTCTGTAAATTTAAATGGTTTTTAAAATGTTTTAAAACATTGTTTTCTCAGTATTTGTTAAAGTTTATTCGTCTTGTCTTCATGTTTTAACTCTGTGTCTGTATTTTTACTAACAGTCTTCCATAAATGGCCTGGGCTGTGGAAGTCATTATTAATAAAACAAAATAAAATAGAATAAAATCTGTGACATTCACAGCTACATCACTTGACAGAATGGTATGTGGTACCACATCAGCCTTCTCAGGAATTCCATCAGACATTTCATTAGATATTGCTTCTCGACTATCTTCATGCATGCTCGTTGCAATGTTATCTGAGCCTCTTACATGGTCAGAAGAATCACTCATAACAAGACTGATTGGTTCCGGAAGATCTTGGTCAATAACGACATGATTGTTTGGGTCATTTCTGTCCATAGATTCAGCGCTGAGCCCACTTCTACCTTCTAAGCGTACAGGTCTAACACTCCTAGGCTTAAAGGGTGACGCTTCTGGGTTCAGCACATAGTCTTGTTCACTTTGTGTGGTTGAACTCCCTTCAACTCCAGTAGTCCCCTGGATACCCTTATCCTGGAGGCATTCACTCATGTCATCTTCTGTATAACTCGACAATGGTCGATCACAGCAAGGCTTCAACAGATTTCTGTGAACCGTCTGTGTTTTCGAAGTCTTCGTTGAGCGTATAACATATACTGGCAGATCAGGGCTGAGCCTTCTCTCAACAACATATGGAGTCTCCTCCCACCGATCGGCGATTTTATGTTGACCTCGTACGTCAACGTTTCTATTTAAAACTCGATCACCCTCTTTTAGCATCACCTCTCGGACTCTCAGGTCATATCGTTCCTCACTTGCTTGAGCTGACTTCCCTGCCAGCCCTTTTTGCAATCTGGAATACCTTGTCCTTCTGGATCTCAAGTCGGCAATATATTTCGTTGGCGTTGTAGGATCCCTACTTCAGGTGATATTCCAAATTGTACGTCCAAGGCTATCTTCACTTGCCTTCCAAACAACAGGTGGTAAGGCGCGAAACCTGTTGTGTCATGAACCGTTCAGTTGTACGCATGTACCAACGGCTCGACATAATCCTTCCAGTTGGCCTTCTGTTCGTTCTCCAGTGTACCCATCATATTAAGGAGCGTACGGCTAAATCTCTCAGTCTGTGCGTTCCCTTGTCGATGATAGGGCGTGGCACGTGATTTCTTGATGTTCAGCAACTGCCACAATTCCCGTATTACTCGTGACTCAAAGTCCCTACCTTGATCAGAGTGAAGTCGTTTCAGGCATCCATATGGTAGCATAAAGTCTTCCCATAGGTGCTGGCTGTCGTTTTAGCTGTCTGGTTGTGTGTCAGTATCGCTACAGCAAACTTCGAGAAACTGATCAGTGATCACCAGCAAGTCCTTGATCCCGCCTTTACATTCTTCAAGGCTCAAGAAGTCCATACAGACGAGTTCTAGTGGTTGGGAAGTTTCAGTACTCAACATCGGAGCATGGGTCTTCAGTCCTGCCTCGTCCTTCCTTTGAGTACATCTCTTACACGTACAAATGTACTTCTTCATATCAGCAGATATCAGGGGCCAATAAAACTGAGCTCTCAATAAGTCAATTGCTCGATCCTGTCCCAGGTGTCCACAATCATCATGGACCCCTTTCATTGCTTCCTGGCGAAATTCATGTGGCAGCACCATTGGTAGTACACTTCTCCACTGGATGACGTCCTGGCTGTCAGGGTTCTCCCCAGAGTTAATATTCATGAGCATTAATATTCATGAAAAACACTAACATTTTTTATGCTTGTATGTTTACTTTCTTATGGCTTGCTGTACAAATAAAAACAGCCATTTCCACTGTACCTTCAAGGTATTTTTTTCAGATGTAACTGAACAATTCAGAAAGAACAACAAATTAGTAGTTGTAAAGGAATATTTTGAAGCTTCTGAAAACTAATGTACCACTTTGTCATCATTTTCCTGTGCTTATATCATCCCTGTCCACTATGAAGTTTGGATTACCATTGCACTGACCCATCATCCTAAGTTTTTCAAATGACCTAGGTGGTCTTGTTAATGCTCATGCGCAGACTCAGTAGAGTTTAAACCAACAACTTAGGGGTTGACTAATCGGCCATAGTTTTGAAAGTTGAATTTCTCGATGTCAAAATTCGCTTCAATTCCTTCCTGATAGTCATTGTAGAATGGGAAAATTCACAAACAGAGAGGCTTGTTGCCACGGACAAGTAACTTTTGGCTTATTGACCTAAAAACTAAGTGAGTTTTCATTGATAATTCAAAGACTGGATTCGTTGACACCAAAGTTTGCTCATGACTTTCATTGCATGCAGTCTTTCCACAATGCCACTCATTGAGTTTGAACTGAACATTGAAGAGTCGTTTTAATTGAAGTCCTTTTTTTATGCTGATTTTTGCTCCGTACTTCATTTTTGTAGTGTTATAAACCTTGATTCAAAGCAAAAAAATCTTCAGTTTTTCTCCTCCTTTCGATCGTACAGAGATACTGTGTGACAGGAAAACCGTGTCTTGTTCATAGGCAATTATCTTGTGAATTTACGTTCAACAGCTGACAGCTTTTCATATGCAAAATCAGCGTATGGTAATAACGGGTAGTATTGTTTAAATAGCATTTTATTGAAAGGCATTCTATAGTACCATTGTTTTCATCAACTCTTCATGCAATTTTATGAACTGCAGACCTCAAAAGTGTCATAGACATTCATTTTGGTTGTTCAAAGTATTGAACAGCAAGTGCCGGACGGTCACTTGTCAATGCTGGTCGGAAATTCTGAGTGCCGGACGGGCCCGACCGGCGCCGTCCGGCGTAGGCAGAACCCTGGGCTGTATACAAAACATCATAGCGGAAAGAGAACTTACTCCAATCCCTCAGCGCTATTCTCACTTCTTGTGATTCATTCGCTCGCTGCTTCCTAGTCATCTTATCCTTCCCATTGGTCCTCCCATTGACCAAGGTTCATATGCGTTGTATGGTAGGGTCTCTGTCCTGTAATTTTGCCCACTGAATTTCCAATCAAGCTTGCGTCTGTGTGCAGCTCAAAGGGTTGTGTATAGTCTGTGTAGGCCAAAACCAGAGCAGAAGTAAGTTTGTCTACAATAAGCTCAAAGGCATCTTGGCACTCCTCTGTCCATTCATATGGGGGTGGTCGTTTTCTCTCTCCCCATTCTTTCTTTTTGTCGGCTGCCCTGCTGTCAAAGCATGCAACAGCCGGGCGATCACCGAATATCCCTGTACAAACCTACGGTAATACCCCGCAAATCCCAGGAATGTCCTCAGTTCTTTACATTGGTCGGGACGGGCCATGTCGTCAAAGCCTCAGTCTTGTCGGGGTCGGTCTCAACACCATTCGAAGATACAACATGTCCCAAGTACTTTATCTTCTCGCGAAAAAGCTTACACTTGTATGCTTAATCTTCAAGTCACATTCTCTGAGTCGTTTAAGAACTTTATCAACTATATCAAGATGTTCCTCAAAGGTCTCTGAAAAAAATGACCACATCATCCATTTAGACCATGCAAATCCTCATGTTATAATCCCATAAACACTGTTCAACAACACACTGACATGTAGCACCAGCGTTCATGAGTCGGAAAGGACATGACAACAAATTCGTAGAAACCGAACGGGGTTGCAAATGCTCTTTTTGGGATGTCCTTCTTGGACATCGCTATTTGCCAAAATCCACTCTTCAAGTTAATCAACATGAACCATTTCGCACCTCGCAACACATCAAGCCCCTCCTCGAAACGAGGCAGAGCCTATGCATCTGGAGTCGTCTGCGCATTTAAACGTCTATAATCAATACATATACGAGAAGATCCGTCTTTTTTGCTACAAGGACGAGAGGAGACGACCAGGGACTTTTAGACTGCCTAATCACTCCGCTGTTCAACATTCCCCGTATCTGTGCTCGGATCTCCTCATACAATGCTGGTGGTATCCGGCGATATAGTTGTTTGACCGGACGTTCATCTTTCAAGTTGATCTCATGTTTGTGGATCGTACATCTCCCTAGATCATTGTCACTTTTCGAAAATGATGCAATGTTACGTTCAATCACCTCCTGTACTTTCTTCGTCTTGTCCTTGTCAACCGGCGCATCAGTCATGTTTAAAGGATAATCCTCCGACCTTAACTTCACTCACTTCCGATGACTCAACTTGCGCTTCATCGTCCCTGTGGTTTCTTAGTGGCTGCACTTCTATTCCTCGTACTGCCTTCACCGTAGAGACAACCTGCCTTGGCTTAATGACGACTGCTTTATCGGTTTCATTCTTTATTACCACAGGCACGGCTGTCGAGCGTCTCCCACACTCAGCAATCGTCACCATTGGGTTCAGAGTCAACCCTTTGTGTCCACTCCAGTCGTCATCATCACCTAACAATACTTCATGTTTCTCTCCTTTAGGACCAGCCTTCATGCTCCCTGGAATGGTATGTGCAGTATGTGGCTTCAATGTCACTCGTTCGTTAATTGCTGCTCGCACCACTCCCATATTTCCATTTGGTCCATAGAACTGTTCACGAGCACGAAGAGTAGTAATCGCTCTTCTCGCTACTGGCTTCATTCTGCTCATTGTCTTACCGCCACCGTTCAGCATATTAACCGTCATATAATTGTTCAACCAGTTGGTCCCCGCCAACAATGGCACGCGATCGTTGTATTCCGTTCCTTTCACCACCAATGCCAACAGATTTGAAAGTGGTAGTATCGTTGAGAACGTGAATAGGGAAACCAACTTCAACTTCTATTACACCAATGTAGTCCAAAACATCGTCTGTCACACCCGCAATCTCAAGAACTTCGTCCATCGGCATAAACGGCACATCAGATAGGTATTGATGATAATAGTCCTTGCTTACCATGGTAACCTGTGACCCCGTATCCACTTGAGCCAAATATTCCCTTCCATTTAGAAAAGCATACTGCTCATTCAATGGACCAATGACCTGTCCATCAATGGGTCTCGGCTTACCCTTTCTTTGCGGGTTCTTTTCCTGTCGTCGTCTACCTGTCATACTCTGGGCTTTGACAGATGCGCGTTTCCGTTTTGGGCACTTCGCTGATGTGTGTCCTTCTTCTTTACATTTACCGCATGGCTGCTTACAATCACGCGACATGTGACCTTCACCATTGCAGTTGTAGCAAGTGAACGGCTTAGCTTCACTCTTCTTTTCATTTCGGTCATCGCTTTTATGCGGTGCTCCCTGTCTTGGGGCTGGTTCCTGCGGAATCTGTGCGGCAATATCATGTGGCGAAACTGTCATTGCTGCACGAGCATTCCGGATCTCTTCCATTCCAGCAGCGTGTTCTTTTCGTTGTTGTTCTATAGCCAGCTTCACTTGTTCCTGCTGTAGTTGCATCGCTTTCAACATCGCTGTCATTTTAGTGTACACTTCGTCTGTCTCGTGATCGCATTGCGTCTTTTTTTGAACACTCTTCGTTGTCACAGGAATCAGAATCAGACTCAGACATTTCCTGGCGTGGCTTCACAGCTCTATGTCCTCTTGTCTTCTTTCGTCGATCTTCAGCCTTTTCTTCTATTTTAGGGCCACGTATTCCCTGTACTTCTTGTTCAGCTACGCGGATGATCCGCAATAACTCATCAAAGTTCCTAGCATTCTCGTATCGGTGCCTGGCGACGTCCTTTACTCGCAGGTCAGTCAATCCATCCCTCAAAGTGGTGCACAGGATTGAATCCATTTCACTCTCACATACCCCCCCCCCCTCGATCAAATATACACTGGAGGTTTATTTGAACGCGGCATGCAAATGACACAGCTGTCTCGTCCTCCTTTTGAAAATCATTGTACAACTGCCGTTTCAATGTAGCCGTAGACACAATTACACCGTATACAGTTTCAAGTTTATCCAACATCTTTTTGATAGGTGGGTCAATTCATAATCCTAGAATGACCTCACTCGCTTCACCTCGTATGGATTTCAGAATGGCCTGTCACAGTACGCGATCGCTGTGAATACCACTCTGTCTCATACTTTGTACCTCTCTCAACCACGATTCATACGATATAATATTCTTACCTTTATAATCGCCAGAAAAGGTCGGTACCCTTGGCGCAGTATTCATTACTTCGGCCAAGCTTGATGTGTCCACTCCCCATATTCAGGTTGTTCCTTCCTTCGCTTGCCGTGGCGCTGCGACGAAACCTCGCGTTCAATTTCCTCACTTTGTCTCCGCTCGCGTTCACAAAGAGATTTCAGTTCATGCTCCAATTCAGCTATCCGCTCGTGCTCATAGTCAAACTGCACTGCACTTTCAATCAAACTATCATCTTTTATAGGCTGCAATCGCGCTCCTATCGGTTTCCATTGATAGGTTGATAAGCTCTTTTTCGGAGTATATACGCCTCGGCCCCCTCCCTGTTTTGTTACAGTCCCCTGGGTAGCTGAGATATGCCCTCTCCCCCAATGGGTGTCCTGCCCATTGCCCCATATTCGTTGGCCATGGCCCCTTTAATACTCTCAGTAGTTTCATTTTCATTGTCCCCTGGGTTTTGATGGGTGACCCCATTTGTTGCGATACTTACCTCATCGCCTCCCTCAGTCTTCACTCTTATGCCACTATCTTGTACATCCTCCATGTTTCAAATTCAGAGGCAATCTGTCGATAGCTTGAGTCTACAACGATGCTTACAGATAAAACTGACAAGTGTTTGCAAACCGCAAATGGTCGTGTTCAATAAATCAGAGGCAACAGTACCTATCATTAATTTCTTGTTCGATCAATAAGCGTGTCACTCGTCCAACCCTTCTCGTCTTTGTTTTCAACTGCAAAAACCAACCCCAATGGGCCGAATCAAAACGTTGTCCCTCCCCATTGCCAATTTGTACAAAACGGTAAAAATGACAAACTCCCCGGGAAAACCTTCTAATCCAGCCCAAATTGGGCGCCACATGTTACCCTTGCTTTATTTTGGTGTTGTTCACGGGCTAGCTGCTTAGGAGCAAACTCAACAAGGGCAATCACCAAATTTTTTCTGTGAGTTGGGTCGCGGAATTCGTTGAAAATGCAGTTGCGTCGCAGGTAGGGGTAAACCAAGACGAGTGAAGGGACTAGACAAATGAAACAGACACTTGAAGTAAAATAAAAGAATAATAAACAAAATATAATGAATAACATTCCAATAAAATTCAATGTACCGGTACCGAGTAAAAATATCAAATTGCAATATCGTTAACAAAAAACCTACTATCCCTATCTCGATTCAGCACTTGACTTGTCTAAATGCTATAAAAATAAAAGACATTGATTCAGAAGTGCTAAATGATATCAAAACATGTGACGTCGAGAACAAGTAACACTTATAGAGACAATTTTAGCTGTTGCCACTCGTTGCTTTTCACTTGGCGGAAGAATCAGGGCAAAGGCTCTGAACTTGCCAAACAAACAAACAAACAGTAGAGTGTCCGTTGCGTTCATTGTCCAAACGCCTATGTGGTAACATTGACAACACAGTGACTCTTAGCATTCCATCGCAGGTACACGTTCCTGGAGAAAACAAGCATAGCTTCGCCTGCCAAGAGTCGCTTCAGGCGTAGTCTCAAAGTTCATAAACAAACGCGAGAACCAATGTCGGCTTTCACCGATGAGGGCGTCGTCCCACGAACAGCTTTCGGTAGCGTGTAAATGGGTAAAGAGTCAGCAACGCACGTCTCAGCTATAACCCATGAACGTTACACTAATTCGCTGAATATGAATTCCACTGGGATATTCGTTCGTCGACAATGCTCCGAGTTCCTTCAAATGTGAAGTTAAACTCAACAACAAAGCACTGATCAGTTCTGCGAATGAAAAATCACTTATATGGTCGATTAATCATATGCTCGTAAGATGATCCGTCGACAGTTTATCCGTTGGCGTCGAGTTATACGGGTCGTTGCATTCCTCACGCCCAGTTCAGAGAACTTCAAATGGCCGTAACGTTATCAAATTGAGTCCGATTTTCATGCGACTTGAATCGATCGAATCGTACTTACATCAGCTTCTAAGACGTGAAGCATCAGCGTTGAGAAACCTGTGCGAGCATCCTTAATCGTCGGATATCTGCAGTCAGTGTCTCCAAAGAAGTGTTCGATTTCGGCGAGCACCCACGCTTCGTTCAAGTACAGCGGACTTGACATTCAATTGGGTTGAAGAAATACCACTTCACACGCCGGGATCTCACGAAGACAAGCTCAAATAATGTCAGTTAACATCCAGCTTCCCTCGCGTCCCCTTCGAATGCGATTTCATCACACGATTCCGCGATGGTTCGGATTTTGTAGAGACTTCTACTCACATCGACTTTATAGGACACCGGCCATATTTAAAGTTCTTCATTATCAAGTTTCCTTCGCCGTATTACACCCGCCAAACTTTGGGTCAAAAACACGCGCGTTTTCTTTGATTGAACTGATTTAAACCTTCTATCAGCAAAAAGGTTAATAGCTAAAATAAAAGAGCTTTCGAACAGAAATCATGAAATCTAAGGTCTAAATACTACACTAAATACAATCAAAACCCTTGGATTACTTTAATAGTGTAATCACCCCAAAAGCAAAAGTCAGTAGTTAAAATCGTCTATCATCACTTATTCGTGGGTCATCCCAATATAACTTGAGGGGGTCATTGCCTATGGTATCATGTACATAATTTATCAGTTACGTTTATTTTGTTCCAATATCTTAAGGACAAATGTTAGACAAGCACCATACTAAAATTTACACATCAAAACACACATTTACACAATTTCAAACATTTTTTGATTATATTTCAAATCATAATTTTAAAGTAAGAGTTTGATCTTTGATATAACCTTATAAATGCCAGTTGATTAAACCCATTATTGTGAATATAAAATACACACTACATTTTTAGGGCTGATTTGCAGGTAATCTCCTGAAAGTGTAAGAGACTAAACCTCAAACCGAGCAGAACAACCCTAGATCAATTGTAGACAACAAACCTATTCACGATTTCAGATTCTCTATTAACATGTAACTGTACTAACCAGCAACTGTTCGTTGCATTTAAAAAAGATAAAGCCTTCACAGAAAATAACATCAGCTTGTTTCCGATACATCCTACACGGTGTTCATCAGTACTGGTCGGGCAGGGACTACGCTGTATACGAACGGTAAACTAGGCGTGTACGGCGGCACAATAACAAGGGTCTCCATGCACAATTGCCTAAGAGCACGATCGAGGGGCTACCGATATCAAAATTCGAAGACCTCATACCACTTTCAGAAGACAAAATATATCACTTAAGCTCAGGAAATTTGTTTTGAACACGTACAATTGATTTATTTACACTGGAATCTGTGAAAGATACAGATGATTATAAAAATCCGAAAGGCTGAGCAAAGCCAACATATCGAGAGTTATCGCACTATATCTGAGACGTCGGCAAAACGTCTCGATATTTCAATAAAAAATCCTACCTAGATAATTGCAAACATACGTCCTTTGTCCAAAACACAGGCTGAAATTGTCCAATATGCTCGTATTTTGGGTAAAATGCTTCATTAATATGATGCATGACCGCAATCAAACAAGCTCGACTACCGCGTGTGTGAAATCACGAAGTAATTATCGCGTTCAACGAGATCTCGTTTGTTATTACTTTACTCCAATTAGAATTCCGATATACGGGCTCTATAACAGCCGTGCTGTCTGTTTATATGATAGCTCAAAGACACCTGAACAGATTCAAGTCAGATTTGCTACACATATACCGTATGCTACTTGCAAAAACTGATTAGTTTTTAGGCAGTGTGGCTTTCATATTAATGACGTTAGGCAACATTGTTTCTTTTTTCGTACAATGGTTTTTCTATGTGGACGCTAATGACAGTGTACACATATATCCAGAAATACTACACACAATTTAATGAACTTTTCACAGATTGCAATCTCAGAACATTAAAATGATACTGTGAGTGTCATGTCGATTATCTGCACATTTGCATATTTAATGAACTTTTGTTATTAGTGACATAACTCTGAAATTCCTGCAACAAACTTGATGATACTTGCAACAAATATTGATCTGATATATATCTTATTTTACTCAGAAGCATTGGGCAGTTTCAAGTTAATAAGTAGCTCATTTGCATACTCTATGACGTTTTGTAATTAGTCATATAACTCAAAAATAACTGCACCAAATGTGATTAAATCTTTTGCGATACTGATCCTAGAGATATTTAATTGTGGTGTTAAGCATTTAGTTATGTGGAATAAATTAAGGGTTACTTTCCATATTTAATGAACTTTGTAATTAATGATATTACTCCAAAATTATAGCATTAAATTTGATGAAAAGTGTTACAGATGTTGATCTGTTAAATATCTAATTGTACCGAAAAACATTCAGCAGTGTCAAGTTAATAAATGGCTTATTTGCAGATTTCATGAATTTTTATAATTATTCATATAACTCTATAATAACTGTATCAAATGTGTTGAAAACTGTTACATATACTGGTCTGACAGATATCTAACTTTGTTGTCAAGCATTTAGTAGTGTAAAGTTCATTAAGGGTTCATTTGCATATTTAATGAACTTTGTAATTAGGTATATAACTCTGAAATTACGGCACCTAACTTTGTGAAACGTACTACAGATTATAAATTTTTACTATAACCAAAACGGGATTCGAACCCCCACACACTCACGGCAACATCGCCTAGCTGATAGGCCTCACACAAAACCAGTCGGCCACTGCTTCCAACCGAAAGAGTTGGTCACAGTAACTGACTTAGATTTTGCAATTCTGTGCGCGACCGAACAACACGGTGTGCGTGGAGCAGACGACACACAGACACAGTAGACACACAGACACAGATGTTGATCTGATACATATTTAATTGTGCTATGAAACATTGAAGAGTGTCAAGTTAATATAGGGCTCATTTCCATATTTAATGAATTGATGACAATTGATACAAATCTGTATCACATCAAGATATAGCAGCTTTTAAAATATATTAATGGGTGATATTAAAGGTAATGAATAATGTACACATTTAATAAACTTTCCTTATTAGGTATATATATCTTTTTTGACTTGGTGATAATTGACAAAGCTTGGAATGTATATTGAAGATAGTAGGATTGAACATTATTGAAAGGCATTCAGCATTTTTACTTCATCAAACTCTAAATTTGCATATATAATGAACTTTTGAAATAATGAATAATTATTTGAATTGACTTGACCAAAATTGATGAAACCTGCCATGAACATTAAACATACTACAATATAACATTTTTGAAAGTCATTAAGCATTTTTACTTCAGCCAGATACTTGTTTGCATAGTTAATAAACTTTCATTATATATATATATATATATATATATATATATATATATATATATATATATATATATATATATATATATATATATATATATATATATATATACAGGATAGGTCAAACAGCACCAACTCTATAACACAGTGTTCTTCACTACAAACTAAATTTTATTGTCCGACGTTTCGTGGGCTTAATCCCACTTCATCAGGGTTAAAAACTGAAATATACGGATAACACACTATAAAGCATGTGAAAGAAAATACAGGAAGCTAAAAAATTGGAACGAACTTGAAAAGCGAAACTCTAAAAAAGTGCTTTTAGTGGTAACTGGACCTCGGACTCAACACGAGGAATTATATTACACAAAGAATTGTGGAACAACGCAAGACTGTACTCACTTGTTGACTGTCAAGATGGAAATGACACTGAACCAACCAGAGCAGAGGTTGAAATGCATTGGGTGATTGACACCTACAAGCTGATTTGCATATATTGAATGCGATGTACATCACATGCAGACGTAAGAAATGTGCAATACGGTGTACAATACAAATGAACCAACAATGTCTTAGAAAGTGGAGAGACAGCTGTAGGAAAAGCAACCGGTACTGAAATATTTAAGCCAGGAGAAAATAGAACTCTACTGAAGTGAAAATTTCACCATCAAAATAAAAAACTAGTAAAAGTACAGGGTAAAATTCAATGTCAATTCTAAAAAAGATGTAAAAGTCTTAAATAATAATGATCACCATCAAATAAAAAAATGGTAAAAATACAGGGTAAAATTCAATGTCAATACTTAAAAGATGTAAATGTGTTGAAAAACAAATGTGATAAAAAATGTGATAAAAATAAAGGTATCAACCGTATGTAGTCAACTGACAGGGAGGGTGAAATATAATATATATATATATATTATATATATATATATATATATATTATATATATATATATATATATATATATATATTATATATATATAGTGTATATATATATATATATATACACAATAAATATGAGGACACATCAAGCATGTTTGGTACCTATTACTCGAGTTTCACGCATACACGCGATCGTCAGATAGGTAGATTTTATTGAGTGAAATTTGCTGCAGGTGCTTACATATAAGTATAGGTTGGGTCAAACCATTTTGTGTTGTGGGTTGGATTGAAATTTGACTTGTAAAATTTGTTTTCGTGTCGGTACTTGGAGACCAACTCGGAACGCTTGTTTAAAAGGCTAGATTTATCTGCATTGATTATGAATAAGTTCTCTGTAAGGCAAAGGTTGTATTTCTTGGACACATTTGAGTAACTGCCTGCTTTTGATAGGATTGACCAAGATATAATAAACGGTTTCTCCTGAGATTTCAAGTGACGGACATATTTTGACAATGCTGTGCTGTTGGCGTATGCCTTACTTCAGAAAGATTGGACATGACTTGCATAGCGTGTTTTAAATGTATTGTCAGTTAGACCGATGTAATGTTTCGCCTCATTTGCATAGCTTGTAACAGTAGCTTTATAGATTATGGATTTAGACTGGAAAGCCCCCTGGAGTTGGCAATTTGTCTTGATGCGGCACTGACATACGTCAGTGAGTTTTCTAGCATTGCGCTTGGTGACCCGTTTGTTGCGTGATTTTATAATACTGTCCATGTTTTGCATGCAGCTGTAGCTTAATTTGACTGTGTTTCTATTAAGAACTCTATGTAATTTACAATCGTCTGGGAAAAGCTTATCAAGGTGACGGGAGAATTCCTTTCCGATGTTGGTTTTCACACTCTTACTGTAGGGTGGTTTAAACCATGTAATTCTACGCTGTCTGCTCCTTGTTTTCTTTACCAGCTTGCCAATACGTGTGTAATTTAGCTGATCATCGTACGCACTGGCCTTAAGTGCTTCACTGTAAATATTACTCCATGTCTTGTTGAACATACTCTCATCGATGGATATGGGGGAGATGCGCTTTCCAACTGTATCGGGGATGTGTTTAATTATGGAGGGAGGGTGATTGGATTTCTTATTGACATGTATCGTGTTGTTTTAGGTTTTCTGTATGGATTGTATTGGCCGTTGCTCAAGTTTAGAGTTATGTCAAGGAAGTTCACAATACTTTTGTTTACATCGATGGTTACTTGCAAGCCGAGGTCATTGAACGTCTTTGATAAGTCCTTTTTCATTCTATCTGCTTTTCTGCAAGTGGCGTTCTTTATTAAACCCAGGCCGTCATCTATATATAGACCAATATTGTTTTTATGGAAGGATGAATCGAGTATGTTAAGAATATAAAGCCCCACCAGTTCACATACCTCAGCTCCGTCATAACTTCCCATTGTAACGTCATACAAATCGGTGCTATCACGTTTCATCAATGGTACAGCGTCATCAAATAGGAGTGATTTCCTTGAATGCATAATGATATCAACATCCCTATCTGAAATGGTGATGTGTTGCGTTGCAAATTCAAGTGATTTTTGTGCAGGGATTCTGAGATAGATGGGTATAAATTCACAACGTCGAATGTTACGAATTTGAATTGCATCTTGTCTTCTATGTTTTCAAACCAGCGGATGACTGATGTTGACTTTCTCCATTGGTTTACAGCTGTGATTGATCTGATGGTATTATTGATTCTGTCAAGGATTTGTTTACTTACTTTGCCCATCTCACTCTTCGTGGGGTTGATGAGTCTGCAAGTTGGGCTGTTCATGAAGTTATCTTTGTGGTCTTTCAGCATTATAAATGCCTGTTCATAGCCAGTGTTTCTATTCTTTCATCAACATGTAGGTCATATGTAATCAGTTGTGCTTCCATGATGATGTTGTTACTGGCATCAACTTCCGCAAGTTTATATGACTTAGTGATGTTCTCACGAAACACCTTCTGGTATTGGTCTACTTCAAGCTCGTAGAATTGCGAGTCTTGTCAGCAGGGATGAATACCTTTTTCGAGCGTTTGATTTACTTGATGTCCTGACCAAGGCCTTTGAGGAATGGTCATTAACCTTTCGGAACTTCAAATTCTCTATCATATGTAGTAGGTCATTTTCAAACGGTTTCAACTCCTCGGTATGGGGCGGTAATTTCCCTGAGTTAATCCCATAATGGTCGTCGAGAACTGGTTTTACATCTTCGTTGCCTTTCTTCTTAAAAAGGTATACTCGCCATCTGACACGTTTTATGAAGATCTCTGTCTTTGCAATAAGATATGTCATATACTCCTTCACAGGTGGAATTGGAATGTTCTTCATGGAGTATTTGAAGAAAATTCGTTCCATACTTGACTGCTGGTCCCGGAGAATAACGAAAGTGCTCAACAATGGACTCAGGAGCGTTGTATACCAAAACTTTTTTGAATCTTCTCAGAGGGGTAAAGTGCTTGTGCAGGGATGCAGAGCAATATTACAATAAATATGAGAACACATCAAGTATGTTTAGGACCTATTACTCTAGTTTCACGCATACACGCGATCGTCAGATAGGTGGATTTTATTGTGTGAAATTTGCCTCAGGTGCTTCCATATAAGTATCAAGTTGGGTCAAACCATTTGTGTTGTGGGTTGGATTATATATAGACCCTATTTTTCAATAGATTTTTCCAATCTTTATTATAAGGTGTATAGAAAGTAAATTGTATTTGGATAACAACAAGCGAGTATCAGCAAACCAGCCGTTGTCAGAGAATCCTTGCATGACTACCTGTCTGATTGTAACCTTATAGAGAATTGTATTTGGAGTAACGCAAATATTTGGTAGCAAAGTGAATTTTCTGATATGTATTAACGCTTCAATTTGATGTGCACGAAGAAAAATGTATGGAGCAGGATCCACAACTCTGTCTGGTAGGCCATAAATTTATTGAGTGTTCTTTTATAGAAGTATTCAAGAATGGATATGTGTAGCTTATTAAAAGTGAAAATTCTGTACCGTGCAGTATGACTGGTGAGACACAATTATTGATCAAAAGGATAGAGGCTGGTGGCGTTAGATCATTGATACCATGTAGACCAGATCTGAGTAGTGAATACATGGCTTTCCTGGCTTTCTGTATATTAGACTGAATAGTATCTTAGGATCAGTTAGTTTGGAGTTTCTGTGCATACCAATATGAACTGCAGTTTACGGACTGTTTAATGTGGTTCCTTGTAGAGTGTATAAAGGTTGAGAATTTTCGAAATTACTGAGAACAGCACTCTTAAGGGATTGTATTTCATAAAACTGCACCAAGCTATAATGACTTGCAAAAATTAGCAGCAGCTGGGGATCTGAATTGTTATTCAATATTAAGGCAACATTGTCTGCACAGGTAAGTGAGAAGGAAATAATAGAACCGATTGAAGCTCCAGCACTTTTTGACTGTATATTATTAAGAAGATAATTTATTTGCAGTTTGTAAAGATCAGTTGACAGTATGCCTCCCTGACGAACACACCTTGTGTTATGGTGATTAGGTTATAAAAATCACCATGTCACTTGATCTGAGTTGTAGCTTTATCATATAGATTTCTTAGGAGGAGCCATAACGTCCTTGTACGCCAGTAAGAAACAGTTTCCAAGATACGCTTGCATGATTAACATCATCAATGCAGACTTCGCATCTAAAAAGGTGACAGCAGAATGAGACTTTTCGAGTTTTAAATTGGACAAAGCTTCTTGTTCGAGGAATGCACAATACATTGGGCAGATGCCAGTGGTAAAATCAAACTGTGATGGATGTTGCAGATGTAGTAAGGATGGCTGTATTAAATATTTAATGATGATTTCTATTATTTTTTTATAACAGGGATGATGGTGATACCTTTTTAAGAGGATACTGCATCATGTCTGCCTTCATTTTAAAGACTGGTGTAGTAATTCCATTCTTTATAACGTCAGGTAATCGTTTCTGTCTAAAGATAGCGTTAATGATTAAGGCCAAGATGTACATAACCAAAACTACTCCATATTTAAAGTGTTGCACTGTGATACCGTCAGAGTCAGGAGCGTTCCTGATATTAAGACGGTGAATATCGGTTTCAAACCGATTTTTTGTTACTGAGTCCAATGCAGGTATTGAGACATACATAGATACTTGATAATCATTTCATCAAATTCAAGTTCCAGTTTTCCGGTTTGCTCTTCATGAGAGGGATCAGTAGAGATATTCGATGTGTTAAAATGGAAATGCTAACCTTCAGGTATATGATCAGAATCAAAAGTTGAACTGTTTGCAGTCATTTGAGTAAGTAAAGGTTTCCTTGTCTTATGCTGTCTTTTGATGAGCGGGAAAAAGAGACTGCTATCGCGCATTTTAGCTTCAAAGAGCTAGGTAATCTTACAGTCTCTAAGAATAGCGGCAATTCACGTTGTGCTTGACGCAGCAACAGCTTAGCTTCTCTGCGGGCATGAGAGGTACGGTAATGACTTGCTTGACGTCTAGCTTGCTTCTAGTCATTCAAGGCTTTCTTATGTTACATACAAGGATATGGCTCTGTTTGCTCGTGGATTTCACAGCCGGCTGTTGTTTGATAGTTACATGCGAGGTAACGTAGGGAACTTGGTGCTATGGTGTTGAATATGCAGGTTGCTCTGGAGACTGGAATGTAAGGGTACCGGGCAGATTTGGGTGTTATAATGAAAGCTGAGGCACTGCTGATGTACAAGTAGAGTGTGAGTTTTTTCAGTTGTCACGCTGTAGTGAACATTCTACAGAGGGGCTGTGAAGATGTATACACGAATTGCAATTATAATCTTCATTCTCTTTTGGCTTTACAGTTAAGCATGATGTATGGCAGACAGCAGAGCAGGGCGAGCAAACAGAACTTGGTTCATCTGAAATTAAGTCTTGGCAAAGTTGACAACTTACAGAATCTGTAGTAGTGATTGGAGTGGAGGACGGAAAAGATTTTTTATGACGTCAGGTTACATTCATTGGTTTTGATTTCAGAGTATGGATTTGGCAGTAAATCAGACCACGTATATACCCTAGGTTGTGGTGTAGCTCATTGGCTGTGTACTTAGTAGTTGTTCTGTTACGTATACAGATTTTGCAGATGTATGGAATATTAAGGTTATATTTATAAAGTTGAAATTCGGCATTATTCAGTTGGGCATATTTCTGATGTAACAATTTAGAGCAGTTATTACATTGGATATCCGATAAAAATTATTTTGTGACGATTGGGACAGAGTTCAGAATTGTCTATTTCAGACTGTTCTATTGTGGTTCTGTCATTATCAGGTATGGCATGGGAAGTGGGTATTGTATTATTGTTAGAGGTAGGATGTACAGTTGACCAGAGTACTCAAGATTCATCAGTGCGCCTTCATCTTGTAAATGGATGACATTGTTAACTTAAAGTTTTTTATTTTGGTAAGTATTTGTTATGAAAAATTGGCAATAGTACACCATTTATATGTATTGAACAGTTAGTATTGTAGAAGTTGAAAGTCAGTTTCTGCTGCTTCCCCTTTGAATTATATTTCGGTTAATTGTAAATCTTCAGTTGTTATTCAACTACCAGGTTATTCGAACCAGTAATGCCAATGAGGTTGTCAAAATACCATGAAGTAATGTCATTTTGAAACTAATCTAACATTATCCTCTTCACAGTTGACTCAGAGTACTTTAGATTCATCAGTGCGCCACAAATTACGTCATCATGTGAAGGGATGACATTGTTAACTAGGAGCAAGGTTTATATTTCTGGTAAGTATTTTTTACAAAAAAATGGCAATAGCCGCACCATTAATAAGTACTGAACAGTTAGTGTTTTAGAAGTTACAAGTTAGTTTCTGCTGACGCCCCCTGAATTATCTTTCAGTAAATTGTAAATCTTCAGTAGATGTTCAACTACCAGGTTATTCGAATCAGTAATGTCAGTGAGGTTGTCACAATACAACTAGGTAATGTCATTTTGAAACTTCTCTAAAAATACCCTCTTCACATATTAATAGGCTCCAGTGCTAAGCGTGGTTAACATCTGTTAACCCTTGTCTTTATGTTTAATATAAAAGTTTCTCTGGTGCATAAGGATAATTTCTTATCAATAGCTCTTTATTTATTTATTTAGAGAATACGGTTTCGTCTTACTGGAATCAACAGTGGCGGGATGTGGCATAAATGCAGGGTTCCTGCGCAATGGGGTGTTACAATACCAACCTGGTAGATGTCTTATTCTTTCGTTCCTCGACAATAAAATAGGAGTGCGACTCACAGAAGCCATGATGAAATAAGAGAACACGAAAGTTCGAAAGTCCAGAGAGTTGCTGATAAGGATCAATGTCAAATTTCGTAAACTTTCTCTGGGATTTAGAGACTAAGTCACTTCTGTCGAAGACGGCGATCAGCTTGAAAGATAGTGGTACAAACCGTTACTCAGGTTCACAGTACTCTGAAAGCTTGTAACATCGAGTAGTGAATGTTCTACTAGTAGAAGATGAGAAGACACACACGCCAGCCTTAAACCCAGTGTAACGAAGTCAGAAGTCAGGACTTCCACTAACTCTGTAGGACTTGTAGCTCAGGCTGGACTTGGACGTAACTTTAACACACAGCAGCAAACACAGACTCATGCAGAGACAGTACTTCTTGAGAAGGAGACGTGTTTATTACGCCGCACTTGCGTCTAAACCAAGATCTAACAATTCCACAGAAAACTACTAATTTATAATGCCAAAACACAGAAGCTCCTTTTAATAAATTCAAAGGCTAGTCTAATTGGCTAGCCATAGTCATATGACACAATAATTGCCATTGATTCGTCAGATATACAAAATATTCAAATATCATCGTATAAGTTAAACATTAACATTACATTCTAGTAGAATCTCTTTGGCTTATTTTGTCTTCTAAGTTGTATAATTAAAATATTGCGATAAAATCATTAAGCAGCTTGCAATTATCTAAGCTGATCATCAGATCAGCTTCTAAGAAATCATGAAACAATGCACCTTAATTAAAGGATTAAAATATTACCAGGTGTTTACCTTAAGAAGCTTTTGGGTTTTTTTAGATAATCATAAGTTGCCAAAGTATTACTTGTACACCTGGTAAAATCAACATTGATTAATATTTGTATAAACATTCACTGGCATTACACAATAATCCAACTTCATGACACCCAGCAAGTAAGAATCTCTGTTCAGCAGCTGGATAAAAACCAAAAATGGCGGACGGGACCACAACACGCACGAAAAATACAAATCACCTGTCACAACTACACCACTTAAAATACGGCTAACGAGTCCAGCACACAGTTAAAATTACGCAGAAACGACTCTTTAGCTATACACTAAGCACGAACGGATATAAGCAACACAATCTAAGTACACAGAAAAAATCAAGAACAGTTAAATACAGTGTCACACATCACCAATCTCTTGCGGGAAGAACTGCCTTAAAGTTTATTTTGTCGTATTTTTGAAGTCATCTAGTGAGTACATGTAATAGTATATTGACAGGGTTGATGCCAGCATGACAACTATATCCACAACGACATAGCCATCAAGTCGCTTCACTTGTTGGACTTGTTTCAATTGATTCGCCAAAAGAAAACACCGTCAACCAGTGCATGTGTCCTCTACTGAATGACGACCACTTGATGTTGGGGCCCCTAAAATTAATCTATCCTTTGAAATAATCTCCATATAAAACATGTTTCATGTTAAATTTTACAATCGTCGGGTCTATTAATTCGGCCATTTATTTTGGCGTAGTTAGTTTACCATTAACTTTGATCCGACGATTTAAAGCCATAATCACTCTTGTGCTCGAATTACTCGAGTTTTTACGGTGATAGTAAGATCCTGTACACATTGACAACACTTGGTTTCTACCCGCAATACGGCAGTTAATTGAACAATTGAAGTGCGTCCAGCACATGCTAATTTTCAGTCTTGAGACAGGAAGCTGAACAAGCGTACGGTCCGACAAAGAAAACTGGTATGAAATGGCTGTGCATGTGGCTCCCAAAACTGCCTTTATCATGATTCAACATTCCGCAGACTAACCGCTTTGCTAACAACATAGAAGCCACAATTTGTATATTGTGTTGATTTGGGTCACCTTAGCCTTTTCACTGGATGTTGTGAGCGTAATAGCACCAAACTCATGACCGGTGACATTTTTGCCATTGGTGCGAATTGGGTTGGACACAGATTTTTTGCTGTGCGTTGGTGTTGACCTGGTTGGCCAGGCAAAAGTAAATTGTGGTGTTTCAATATGTTTTCAAAAATAGGGTAGGTAGGTCGGAAGGAATTCTTTTCCAAAACATTTTTATAATTTTAAACATCATTTGTCCAAGGGTTCTTGGCGGTTAAACACTGGCCACAACATTTCCAGAGATTTGTATTATACATATAAAAGGAAAACGAAACATAAAAACGTCTTTTTTCAAGCAAAAGTCAAATATCAAGTAACAAATGCGTGATTTTATGAATGTTTTATTTCTTTATTCATTTCCTTGTATATGTAGCTTTAAAAAGTTAAGGGTCGGCAGTTAAAAACAGGTAGGTCGAGCTATCAAAGCAGCACAGTTTATTTTTGTTGGGCCATCCTCCTCTGACAAAAAGTGGTTAGTGCCAGGTCATGTACCGCACGTCCGTTCTTTTTTTATTTTGACTTACGAACGACATACAACTTCGAGTAAAGAAAAAGAGTACCTTTGAACTCTCCTTACTTCAAGCGATAATGTGTTCATGTTGACGAGAGTAAATAGCGGGAACTTTTCGATTTTGTCGTACGAAGTTTATTATTGTTGAATATTTCTGAATATGATATCATTTTGTAATTTAGTAAAGCAATGAGGGACCCGGAACAGAAAGACACTTTACGTCATTGGTCATAGATCAACGGCCGATCAGTTGACAGTATGAGGTTATCCCGAGATATCACCTCTTGGTGGGGTCGTATTGCTGCGAGTGCGGTTGTGGGCCGCATCACACGAGTCGAAGACGAGTGTGATGCTGCCCACAACCGCACGAGCAGCAATAAGACCCTACCAAGAGGTGATATCGAGGGATAACCTCTTTATCATATACCTATGCCCACGTTATTGAATGAATAAATCTTGTATATTAAAATATGATACGTTTCACTGTGTTTTTTCTTGACGGATTACATTTGTTTGCGTCATCTGTTACGGCGGATTGAAATCCTAGTGTCTGACGTAATCTATTAGCTGGCTCATTGACAATTATGTTACGGTTGAGCAGAGAAATGCTTGAACTCTGTCATCAAACATGTAGGATATATACCGAATCCGTACGGTACATGCAAGTGTTGTGTTTGGTATCATTTTCCAGAACACATTACCATGAATACATGATATTTTTGAAAGTTGTGCTTTTGAATTTGCCGGTCCTCCGACATGTCCGATAGCACTTTTATTGTCGTCTGCGCGTCTGTGCTTTTGCACGCGCACGGACGGAACAGCTGGTCTGTCATCGATCTGTTAGTGCCCGTACGGTGTGATGCTCTGCCCTTTAATTTGTTCAAATTGGTAGCACTACTAGCAGGTTAATCCGATATCGACACATGTGTTTTATTTAGTTACCCGCATTTCCCTATGCTTCAAAACCCTGCCAATTTTGGAGATTGGACATGATAATCGTAGTCAAAGTCAAAATCATAGACGGGCACCATGGTTTGTTTTGATTGGGGCGCCACCATGTAAGTAGTCCGGTATGCAAATCAGCAGGCCGTAGCAGGCTTTGTTATGTAAATCAACAGGTCGTATCACTTTTTCATATGCAAATATTCAATCGAATAAAAGAAAGACGCGCTGATCATTCCTTTCATATCAAATCAACAAGGCGTATCACTTCATTGACATGCAAATCAACATGATAACTCATGTCACTGAACTCAGTACAGACACAATACAGGGCATTGGTATATGATAACGCGTATTGCTGGATGAAATACGGCTTATTGTGATTTTCACGCTGACTTTACTTCAGAAACGACCCCGTACCGCTAATACTTGGTATGTATTTCGACATGTGATATTGCGATATTATCATTAAATGAATTTCTTTGTCATTTAACTTAATTTTCGTCTGATCCATGTTTTATTGTGAGCAAGTTAGAACGATGTTTGTGCCCAACCGCGGCGATCATTTATTTGCCATACTCACTCCATGGTTACAAGGTTTGTTTACCAATGATGTAATTTTCTGGCGTCCTTTTCATTTTGACGACAGATCGGTACCCGACGCTTGTATACGTTCTTCGTCAGTGTCAAAATTTGCTCCGCAAAGCATTATTTGCAAGAATGGCACACGATTTTGTCTTCCATAAGCACGTTTTGAGCAATACTTGCCATGCTTGCGGAGAAAGAATTCGCGGTTTACTAGTGTTTCAGTGTACTAATTACTCGCACGATTTGTAAGTTTATTATGGCCAAAAGAGCTTGATTCTATTGTTTACCCCTCGAAATTCTGCCACAAATTTAGAAAGGTTCTTTGGCATTAAATTTGAAAGCAGCGAATCTGACTATAAAGCCTTGTACAAGCAAACTGAAACTCGCGGATTGGTGCAAACATCATCGAACGACAGAATGCATGGTATGCCTAAGGTTCACAAACAGAGGAAGGAAGCCCAAACTGGCATCTAGCCATAGTGCTCCCTTCAACAATAGTGGTGTAAAAGGCGAGTACAATCCCCGACACAAGAACTTGAACGATTCAATTGACATGGACTATTAGTTAACAACACGTCTTGTGAAACTCACACGCTTGAAGGCTGCAAAGTCCTTCAAAACGTCACCCCTTTATCTGTGGATAGATTGTCGAGTACCACAACAAATTTTGATTGTTTGATTTGCAAAGAGGTAATTGACGAGCCTGTTCAGCTAATGTGCGATTGTCATCACATTTTTTGAGCTCAGTGTTTAATCCAAAGGGTGCAAAACTTACCAACCTGCAAAGCCTGTGGTACGAATATCACTGAAACGAGTATATTGCATGTACCAACACATTTTATGAACTTGCTGAGTTTACTGGAAGTGTCATGTGACTGTTCTTGGAAATTTTGTTCAAGTGTTGTTCCACAGAGTCAACTACAGCACCATGTTGAAAAGAGTGTATACCTAGATTCACGTACCCATGTAAACCTATGGGAAAAGGCGCTATTTCAGGTGTGTAATAAGTTGCCGTATCACGCCCAGGCACACTTTGCCCAAATAAGGTAGTGTGCGCGCCTTTTCGAACTTTTTCGTTGTCGTTGATTCGAACCCGTTTCTATGCGCTTCGCTCGTAGTTTTGAAGTAAATTGTAGACAGTTCAAATCTTATTCAGATCAGAATTAATTTAAAACAAGTGCTTGATAGTCTCCTCTCAATGTTTTGCTGAGAAAGTTTATTTTAACGAGCATGATCAACTACTCATCTGTGCTCATTCTGTAGTGACATTGACGTTCGCATAGAACAAGCTCGTGACGCGTTCTAAACTGAACAAATGACAACATCGTACATATAATCCGCAAAGTTGCGCGGCTCATGTTTTTTTTTTAATTTACGCCCATAACTTTAACAAAATTTTATTGATAAATACTGAAACATATCACAACTATTTAATTAGGTATATGATAAAACCTTTACGGCCTAGATACAGGTTTTGCGGACCTCGGTCATACGGCGTACGGGCCCTTGCACGCTCGGGCCCTTCTGCTGTACAACCTCGATCCACAAAACCCGTTTCAGGGCCGTACAGAGTAGTAAAGTACCTTCCAGCGCCTATAAATATGGAACATGACTATGCCCTCCAACAAGTATGGCAAACAAAAGAAACCCCAGTCCATTCCATTGCCACTCCGTCATCACATCAGCATAATGTACTCAAAGCCACAACAAACTTACTATCTCAAAATAAAGCATTGGAAATACTTCTTGCGACAAGCAACCTTGAAAATACATCTTGTTTTGAAGACTTAGTCACAAAGTATGTGAAGAGCAAACTAGCCATGACAGATGGTGGAAAGAAAGCAAAACCAGTATGATTTAAAACTAACGCTGGGGTAACTATTTCAGCATCAATTGTACAAGTAAGTGTTATTTACAATTATATTACCGTGCCCTGCCCGTCGCATTTGATTGGTCGAGCTGAACTTCATGACTGACCACAATACACAGTAATGATTTGTTTAGATGCCCGTGAACATGAATAATAAGATTAACAACTCAAAGTATCGTAACTTTACAGCTCAAACGTAAATCATAATCAATCACAAAATAAAAAAGAACGCTTTGAGGTCAAGTTGAGAAACTTTTTTCTGAAAACATCTCCGGATTAGCCATTTTTTTTACAGCGCGCGTGACGTGCGTCGCGTATTGCTCAGTTTCTTGGGCCCAGTTGTCATTCGCTTCTGAAATCTTTGGAAATTTTGACGGCTTTCTTGGGTTCGCTGATAATATAATGGAATAACAGACTCCGCTCTGACCATTAACGTTTATTTATGGGCGCGGGCTCGAGGAAAGCCAAATTAACGGGCTCTGCAAGCCTCGCCCGATAATTTGTGGCTTTTCTCTGAGAAGTCTGAGAGATGCCCAATATTTCATGCATCGTTCTCGAGAGAACAGATCACCTGGTTATTGATAAAAACCAGATGTTCGCGCGATCCGACGCTGAGCGAGGTTGTGCAAACCTTAGTAGAAAGGAAACAGTCGCCGCGGTGTTAATATGTTTTTTTTTTTCGTAACGTTGATTTCCTCATACAAGGCAATGGCAAATTCACATGGCACAATTGAATCATACCAAGTGCTTCAGTCTGTACCAAAATTGGTGGCGACAATGATGGTGAATTCATGAAGACCTGCATGGAAGTGTGTTATGTTGAGCGACCGTATTCAACAGACAACACCATTATTTTACACATGTACCGGGGTAGTGACACCTATAAAAACCTCGGAATTGCCAAAAATCACTGATGGAAGAAGTCAGCTGCCTGAATGGTTTTACTTGGAGTTATGTCTCACATGATACCCAGTTGTATTCAATATGTATATTGCAGCTTGTATGTTATTTCTGTTCTCCTATTATACCCATGGCCTTACTCATCTTTAACACTTGAATGATGTGTCTCCGCAGAAATTACAGCATTGTTGTACACATCATGGGAGACTATGAGTACCTTACAAAGATCTATGGCCTGGTTGGCTTTAATGGTAAGTAAAAACATACAACTGGTGGATACATTGACATGTAATGCTATTTTTTTTTCTATACAGATCAATGTTTTTTTTGAATGTTTTTTGCAGAAAATCTATTTATTTTAATGTTATTTTCTATATGATTTACTCTGTTTTTCTCCTTAATGTATGTATTTTTTTTCTATATGATGTACTTTGTTCTTTTCCTTGAAGGCAAATATTTCTGTTTGTGGTGTTTAATGACAAATGAAATTTGCAAGGTGGTACCAGAGGACAGGCAATTTGTTGGCCGCATGACTCTGGACTCAATCCAAGATGACTACAAGAAGTTTCATGATGATGGGGAGTTTGTACTCAAGGCAAAACTGTTCAATATCTGTGTGCACAAACCATAGTCCTAGTCACAGAGTGAGTATTGTGATTGAGATAAGCGTTTGTGTGTTATTACAATAAATTGTATATCCGACACTTGAACAGTCCTGTTAAAAGTTCAGTAGCTGTAGCTTTTTAATATTTTGTCACCTTTTCACTTCAATGTCAATTACAGGTTTATGTTCTACTCCATTAAGAACTTTGAGATATATATAGTATTCAGCTTAGTAAGTCAGTCTGTACATGTGTTAACTGGATTAATATGGTAAAAAGTGAATTCTGAAGCAGATTAGAATTCAAATGCAAACAGTGACAGTGCATATCACGTGTATAGACGAACCGAACAGTAGATTCTTTGTACAGTAGAACATAAATTAGTGATTGATATGCAAATACAAATAGCCGCAAATCATCAAACAGCTACTGGCCCTTTAATACCATGCTTTGATACCTGTCTTTCATGAACAATGGAGATTCTTATCAAGATTAAACTGCTGCCAAAGATGATAAACACACACGTTTTTACAGCCCTCAAGACACTGATGATAATACCATGTATGCTTGACTCTAACTTTGTCACTACTGTACTGTTATACTTTATCATGTATTATATTACCATGCCCTGCCCGTCGCATTTGATTGGTCGAGCTGAACCACGTGACTGACCACAACTACACAGTAATGGTCTGTTTACATGCACGTGAATATGAATAATAAGATTAACAACCCAAAGTATCGTAACTTTACAGCTTAAACGTAAATCATAATAAATCACAAAATAAAATGGAGCACTTGTTGGTCAAGTTGAGATACTTTTTTCTGAAAACACCTCTGGATTTGCAAATTTTTACAGCGCGCATGACAGTGCGTCGCGTATTGCTCAGTTTCTTGGGCCCAGTTGTCGTTCGCTCCGGAAATTTTTGCAGATTTTGACGGTTTTCTCGGGTTCGCTGATAATACAATAAAAATAACAGACTCCACTCTGACCATTATGTTTATTGTGGGCGAGGGCTCGAGGTAAGCCAAATTAACGGCTCGGCAAGCCTCGCCCGATAATTTTTGGCTTTTCTCTCGCCCTTGCCCACAAATAAACGTTAATGGTCAGCGTGTCGCCCGTTATTTCTATAATCAATGTTGATGTCATCTAGTATGATTGCCATAGAAATGTATTCTCTCCAGGTGGCAGTTCCAGGGCTTCAGTCTGGGCGTAATACTCATGGTATTTAAAATGCTGGAAAAAGAATGTCTTGAGCTGGACAAAAATATTTTGTAATATCCTTGATGAACATGAATCCTTACCTTCTGTTGTTTAAAAATCAATATATCATGATTTCATTGGTTTATCTAGGAAACTGAAGCCTGTAGCTCAGAGAGCACCTTACCTAGTGAAATAGGGTATTTTTATAGGGCTTTAGATAAAACCTTAGCCAGGATCAAAGTGCACAAACAAGCCTACCATTGTCGCTCTTTTATGGGCAATCATAAAGATGAATGATGTAAGGTTTGTCAGCATCACTCATTCATGCATGCTTTGCTTGTATTGACTGGTTTTTGCTTTTTATCAGAAACACCAGTATTACAGTTTTTGCTTTCTCTCCAGCTCCTTGATATTTTTATATGTTGTAGAGCTAGAGTATTCTATTTGTTAGTTCAGTAGAGAATTTTATTCAAATTGACATCGAAAGAAATGAATAACAAAGCTGAAGCCATGTTCATGATGTTATAGCTGTACATGTTAGCATAGTTTAATAGTTGACTAACTCCCATGATTCTCAGCAAAGCTTAAATAATACTGTCATGACAATTCACATTAATCTTGCTTTACATTACCAGACTTTGGCTAAGAACAAAAGCACTGGTAATTTATATCTTCATATTTTAACATTAAGAGATGTAGTCTTTTTTTTTACATCAATACAGATATATGTGCAGTGTTTGTTTATATTTCCTCTTAACCAACATATTCCTATTTTCCAGATAATAAAAAATTACCCACAGAGGCTACGGCTGTATCTATAATCAATATTTTTAGTGTAATACTTCTTCAACTCAGTGGTTAAAAGACTACACAGGAAATATAATATCATCTGTCTGTTCTTCATTGCAGCCAGAACATATTGACAAAATCTGTTCTGCTCCAATGACTGTTGTTACTGTTGTTTGCCCTTCCTTCTTGGAGGATGCCCAGTATCTTTATGACAGGTACCAGCCACTGTTCTTGTTTTTCTCCAAGTGCCACAATTTTTTCAAAGTTTGTAGGTCACTCACTGACGATGAGATTGAGTCACTGAGTGGGTGAATCTAGCAACTAAAAAATCATCATCATTCATGGGTTTGGGAGAGTATAATGATAGACCTAACATCAAGTTTTACCTAGTTGAAAATGAGGGTTATGTAGTATATTTTAACCCTCCTGAAGAATAGAAATATCAAGTTCTGCCGAAAGTAGTTCACTTATGAATATCAGAATAACTGTTCTGCTATTTCCATTTTCATGTTTGTTCTGTGATATTTGCTGTAGAGGTGCAATTGAGGAGAGTACAAAATGTTTACTCTGTCACATTGTAATTGGTCATTTTAATTATATATTTCTTTTCTATTAACAGGCATTAGTATCAAGGGGCTGTTCATATATCTCAGAGTACATTTCCCACAATCTCAGCATAACATCAAAGCTTCACATGCTGGAGGAACATGTGCTACATCAGATCATGAAATGCAGAGCTGGTCTTGGCTTTCTGGGAAAAACGGAATTGAAGCCATCCACCACAAAATAAATTATTCCCTCCGAAATTATGTTAGTATGTATGTCCTTCCGTCTCGGAGGATTCCAAGTATCTCAAAGTCAAGTATCAGCCAAGTTCTTGTTTTTTTCTCCAAGCGCCACAACATTTACAACGTTTGCAGGCCAATGACCGAGGGAGTTATTCTAGTAACTAACAAATCAAGTCATCATCATTCAACACTGCATGAAAACCAAATCATACTTACTGTATTTGCATGGATTATTGCCTGTATTTTAACTGAATAGTGCATATTCAGATGGATAAAATCAATAATCCATTGCTAGTATTCAGCAAGTCTGTATTATTGCGTCTTTGTGTGAATTCACATGTATTATTTTATAATGCAGTAAACTCATTAGTATGAATTTATGTGTATTATTGCGTTTTGATGCAGTGCAAGGGGTGGGGAGCGGATAATAAACGATGTAGAATCAATAGTTGGGTCGGAAGGTGGGGTTCCCAACTTCCTATGCACCAAATGGATAAGATTTAACCTGCAATTTTGTAATCCTTAGGGTCTATATTTAATTAATTGTGAGTTCCAAAACCAAATATTGTCCAAGGGGTTCGTTTCGCGCAATCTTTGCCGCCATCTTGGATCTCAACAATGTGGTTGGGGTCACATATTTACCGCTCGACGGAAACAGAAACAGAAAAATACTATAAACGGTACATTTTAGACACCCCAGGTTATTGCCTTTTCATTGATATGTATCACTTAATGGGCCAAATTATTTTAAAACGTCAATTAAACTGTATATCGGCCATTGGCTGTAAATCGTATAGTTTACAAAATGTGAAACCCAATAACTAGGTTCCCGTTTCTCAAAAAAACAACAACATAAGGTGCTAATAATTTTTTTCGAAAAAACTCAGTGCAATAAACAAACACACAGCATTGAAAGTATGTGACTTTAGATTTGATGGGTGTGTGAGCTTGTATTCTTAATACCTTGTATGCCACATCTCCATCTAACACAACGAAAACGAGTTCCCCTTTACGAAAACCGAGGCCTTTCGGACTTTTCGTGAAAAACTGAAAATCTTTGAGAAATTGCAATGATTTTTGAATATTTTTGAGGAAAAATTTAACATTGTGAAAAGAAAATTGATGACCTCTTCACTATGAATTTCAAAATGTTGGGTAGAACAAAAAGGTTTTCTTTAAAAACCTGAAAATCCAAACATTAAACTGCAAAAGTTACTGGCAATAACAAAGTATGGAGTTGTCACTCAGGAAACAAATGCTAAATATTGTGATAAAAGTTGAAACTACTATCTCTTTTATAAGACTAGATTACAATTTGTGCAATAAGAAGAGTTGGTAGATGAATAAATCATAACAGCCTTGAGTACGAATCCTCCTTTTTAAGTGGCAAATAATACTAGTCCTGAGCACTCTTTCTGTTGAGTGAATTGCTCCCTTAGCTGTAACTTTAACGGCTAGTTATACTGTTACGCCCCTCCCTGTAGAGATTTTATCTCGAAGCGTCCCTCACGTGGCCAAGGCGTGTGAAGGTCATTGACTCAGATCGTACGAGAAGCAGATAAGAGATAGTGTGATAGTTTAATTAATTATTGGCGTAAGATTTCAATGAGAACAATCGAGAATGGGATATTCCATGGTGTGACCTTATTTAATCTTAAGAAACAACCAAAGGCTGGTGGGAAAATTACCACGTGATAACTTTTGTAATTATGTAAGTTTGAATATGTATTTAACTTTGTAGAGAGCTTAGACTAGAGAGACTTTAGATCAGACCTCGGACGGTAACGTTACCGTCGCCAACTTGCAATGAAGTACAAGGTTGTGTTAAATCTACATCTTGGTGTGTCAGTTTCAGTCACTGAAAGCATTACGATCCAGACTGGTACCTCAACTCGTAAATTCACCTAACTACGAGCGCAACAATTATTGTCAAAAGTTAGGAGTATGCGATGCAGCTATATTTAATAGTTACAAACATATAATCGCTATCAATGCTGTACTGTACATATCGCGCTATAGACAACGGCATGAAACCTGCTTCAGCTTACCAGTTATTCAACCGATTGAGATATCCATTCTCATAGCAGTTCAGAAGTAAAATACTCTCAGACTTGAGAAATTTGTGCATTTTAGACTTTCGATACATTTGCTTTACGCTTGAATTTAGCCAAAGCTCCGTGAATTTAGAAAGCTATGTTCGGACATGTATTTGGTCAGGGGTCATAATCAAGAACGTCAGTGCGTATTCACGGCCAGCTTGAATCATGCCGCGGGTCGCAAAAATCACTGATCATAAATCCAAATGTTCATGTCTATTACGTAAAGAGAACCCTGAAATATAAAACACATAATGATTTGATATGGAGAAACATATTTTTGTTTCACTGACGGTCAAGTTTTATGCTCAAATATCGCGACAACACTTGCGCATTTGCACAATATGAATGCGGAAGTACGTCGACTGTACTCGGCGGACGAGCGAGCGCCTTCTCAGAAAATCTGTTTACGATATCACGTCACAATACACTGAAATTTCTTTCGAATTCATTTTTAAGGAAGCCAATTCACACAAGTTCCTAACGTCAGTAAAGATATTTTCTTGTTGGCAGCAATACACCACCAACATTTTCGCTATTCAGGAGTGCCTTACTCGCTCTACGTTGAAAAAAGCCGTATGCTTTTGACCATGCCGTTCCTAACTTTCCAAATTCCAGTCGACTTTCCTACTCTGATCCACAGGCGTGCTGTTTACTGGGTATTTGTATAAGTGTAGTTTATGCTATAAGGCTACAGAAGAGAAAGTCAGAACGTAGCATAAACTACACTTATACAAACTACCCAGTAAACAGCACGCATGTGACGACACTGTACTGCACAGTGCACGGAGTAATCTGTAGGCACGTTGTGCGAGGATGTCCATCACAAAACTTATTAACATCTTAGTCAAATAGTCATGGTAAACATATGGGTACTTTTGGTTTGTGAGCTATTTCGTTACAATTTTATTCATTACTGTATGTGTTACAAATACAATTTTCTGACGCATAAGGTCAGGGATGCACAGAGATAAGGCATTAGTCTTAAGTTGAATGCAGGACAGCGCGTGGACAGACAAAGTGATGACGTCATAGTGCAATTTTCGATTCGCAAGTTTGGCTAAATTTTGCCTAAATCTTCTCGGCAAACGCTACTTTTTTCTCGCATTTGCGATTTTGCGAGCAGGCAGCGGAAACACTGCCTGTGTCATTGCGAACAAAGGACGGGCACAACGCGCCTTATTTTCAAGCAGGCGATTTATGTTTGTTTTTCAGATTTCGTCCATTAAAAATCCTGCCCGCACGCGAACGGCAAACAAAGAATTTATTTTATGGCGGCTAATGTAGAGTGTTTGGATAAAATACACTAAATTACTCATGGAGTTGATCATTGAGACTGAATAGTGACAGTAGTGGTACTTGGAGCAAACGTTTCTAGCATTTTTGTTTCTGAACTTTGGTCTCACCCAAGTCCACATGCTTAAATATTCAAACCTTGCAATCGAGGAAGTGCATGTTTACTGAGTGTTCCCACTGTAATAAGCTGTGCAAACAAACATTCTGAACAGCTACACTAACAACTGATATGGTCGCACCTAATGATTAGACCTAAAACAATGGCAAGAACGTCCAGCTCTGATTAACCATTTTACCTGCAGGCTGTGAGTGACGATTTTTCAGTTCACCGGCATTGAGTCGATAGCAGCCAATACAGTGCAGTCTAACCTACCCGCCTTATCTCTGTTAAAGAAAAATACGGCTGCATTGAGACACCTACATATAAAATTGCCCAAATAGCTTCATATATGATCCTTGACAGTAATTGTGCCCCGGAATTGTGCCCTTGCGGGACCTTGCCCCGCTCTTATTCAGTCCATCACACCCGTCAGCCACCCCTTAAAGCTAGTGGTACACTCTGCTAAGTACTTCCTTGGCAGTGTACATGTAGTTGACAACGTCATCCCGGCGTACAAAAGTTGGTCGCTGAAGTTGCCACACACAAGGGGCCGAGATTAGGGTTCGGACAACTGCTTGTTGAATTTGACAGCGGGCATTGCAATCTGTAGTGCCATCTTTGACTTCCATGTATGCAATATCACATACATCACAGATCGATCTTCTGACTGACGAGGTTTTACACTGCAGCCTTGTGAATATTGGGGCTACTGAACCGATTCAAATGCGTTTCGCAAACTTGAAAATGCTCGCACTAAGAAAGATATGGGAAAAATGTCAGTTAAATCTGTGTATTGGTTCTTGAGAAGAAGATTTTTAAAGATTAAATCCAATATGGCGGCCGAATGACATGACCGATCCAAATGTTGTTTGCAAACTTGAAAGAGCTCACTCTAAGGATGAAATGAGTAAAATTTCATCTCAATCAGTGTGTTAGTTCTTAAGAAAAAGACTTTTAAAGATTTGTGAATGTTTTAGTGGGGTGAAGGCGATGTGAGACTCCTGAGTGTGGTGAACGCCATAGGCGGGTGAGTGCTATACAAAGGAGTTTATCCCAGAATCCCAAGGACACCGCGACGTTGCACTTTTATATCATATCTGAAATTTACGGCTACTAGACTATACAATATCGCAGCTACATAGGCTGAGCTAGATCTATAAGGTGGTGAAATCTGCGATATATATCGGATATTTACCAACAATTTGACAGAATCTAGTACCGCTTATATCCTTGGAAGTCTGACTTGTGAAAACCTGTTAGGTGGTGAAATATATATATATATATATATATATATATATATATATATATATATATATATATATATATATATATATATATATATATATATATATATATATATACATAAGCGATGGAATTCGTTTCTTCCCTTCGATAAAGTTTGTATGTGCGATGTATGATAGTGAGCATGCGTGCTTGAGTGCTTCACGAACTCTACAACGTGTGGAGCGGTCTCAGTCAGAAAAATGTAACAACTGAGCCGGCTATTGAACCACTCTTTTTTGGGAGTGGAGATTTAGCCGAGCGGTTCTCTCTGTGGCCTCTCCGCTAGGCGACTGATGCCGTATGTTGTGGGTTCGAACCCGATTGAAAACTAGCCGTATATATATATATATATATATATATATATATATATATATATATTTATGTATATATAACAGAACGAAAAAGAGTTCCCACTTTACGAAAAAGTCAGGGTTTTCTCAATTTTCATGTGAAAAATGGAAAAGTAGCTGCATTGATTGCTTGTTGTTTTGGATAATTTATCTCCAAAATTGCGAATTCTAAAACTTGTGTTAAATAACTTTAATTTTTCTTTGCATTTGACAAGATTGCCATATTTTGACACAAAGATACAATTTCCATTTTCACAGAGAAAAAAATAATTTTGGTGATGTACATAAATTTACCTCTTGTAAATGGCATGAAAATGAAGGAAAAAACTGACCAAGATTTGCACATTTTAGATACCAACACACCTCATTAATTTTCTCTGAAATAAAATTTTTTAAATAATGAAACGCACCTGTACTTACATTTTTGCAAAGAAAAATTGCATGCATCAAATTGCTCAAGGTAGTTTGCAGATTTTTAAAGAAAAAATCCTCTTATACAATTGACTATAATTATTTTCTCTCATTTTTCATTATAATTTGCGAAGACTGGATGTTAAATGAAGCAACTCCTCTATTTTGTGCATTTTTTACAAAATTTCTGTCCAATAAGCTTGTCAGCTGACAAAAGTGTACATTTAGAAAGCCCATGGTACAATTACCTTAGCCATCTCAACTTTTGTTCACTTTGAAGTTCAAGTTCAACTTTTGTTGATATTTGGAATCCAACCGTGCCTAAGGTAACTCAACTTTTGTTCACTTTGAAGTTCAAGTTCAACTTTTGTTGACATTTGGAATCCAACCGTGCCTAAGGTAACTCAACTTTTGTTCACTTTGAAGTTCAAGTTCAAGTTCAACATTAGTTGACATTTTGAAGCTCACCATGCCTATGCTATTGTTCGCTCTGAGTTGGACCATGCCACCCTGGAAGATATCCCAGAATTCACCACTTCATCTTCCCTTCACAAATGACGGCCATCTAGCGATATAGCGGTAAATACGCTAAATTTTCAAACTAATTTTCAGAGCCACTATGTAATTTCTAGTAAACTCATTTTCACACCATCGGTGTTTTATTGCCTGATGTACAAGGTAGTGGTATTTTTTACGAATTTCCATTAGTTCTACGCATGAATTTTTTGATCGAAAAATTGATGCTTTGTAAAGTTTGGTCAAACATCCCACGCATTCACTTTTCCAAGGACGTTTTTCGATAAAATTTGTATGGTCAACCCAATGTAATATCATTCGACTCTTAATGGTACGAAATGTGTCAAACTGTCAGCCGACCCCTATCGACCCCTAGCATTTTGACGTAAGGGGGCTTTATTTCTGCCCACTTTTAGTGATTTTCTAAAATGTGGACGCCTTATGTAAACATAGCCAGGGCTGCAGCTTGGGGCCGGGGCAGCAGGTAACCTCGACCCCTGTCCATTTCGACCCAAGTATTCACACCCTCTTGTTGTTGTTTGTGGTCAGATCAATCCCGGTGCCTTGGTCACTTCGACCTTCAGTCACTTTTCATGTTACATGTACCTGACAACGTTTTACTGAGTACATTATGAAACTTGTTTCTGTGAGAAAAGCTGCTTGCTTCGAATTCGCTACAACAACCAGATACTTGTGTACGCCGCGTGATACTTGTGGGAGGCCTGGTGTACCCCAGCGGCCCCATTGTCATTTACTGACTAGGGAATGTGTGTCACTGAAGTGGGGATGGATTACAGCATGTCATTTACTGATTTTCGGAATAAGGCATTCGTCATTATCGCAATTGCTTGTCATATGCGGCAAGACTGGATGAGAGAAGCCGACCCGCTCGCCTTGGTGTCTTGACGCCAAATGAGCCGATTTCCGGTTTAAGCGTTGGACTTACAGCAATGCATTATGGGATATCTTCCAGGGCGGTGTGGAGTTGAACTTAAGCTAATGTCATCTGTTCACTTTCAAGTGACACAAAATTTACTGGTGAGTGTTGTGGTTTTACCATGTGTAGCAGTGCATAAATAGCTTTAAAATAAAAATAGTGCTTACACTATTGAATACATATAACAGGAGAGATAATGCATTTCTAGTTAAAATAAATGTATTTTTTTAATTAAAATTGACAGAAATAAGATCATACAAACTACAAACACATGGGACCATTAAGATTTATGCAAATTTACAGGGCTGCATACATTTATAGAAAATCATTTGAAATACATAGAAAATATTAACAACATACATTTGTATCTTTGTAAAGACTGGACTGAAATTACTATGGATGGCAAATCTTTTCAAAGTGATGCTACACAAAAGCGTGACCCTTCAAGTGTTTTTGCATGACAAAGTTCCACCCTCCCAATTATCATGTGCTAAAGCAGTAATCTATCCTCTGTGTGTCAAAGTCTAATAATAATAATGTCTGATTTGACACAGACTTTCTCATTTGACCTTTGAACAATTATATATTTGTCCACACCTGAATGGAAAGTGATATCAAAGAATATAAAGGAAAAAGTTTGAAAAACTGTCACAAAAGTGGTTTCAAAGAATGTACAAAATATGTAATTACATTCTCTTAAGGTGGTTGGAAAGGCTAGAGCGTCATTATAAATTTCAACAAAACTATTAAAATATAAAAGTAGTCAACATTCTCTGTGGAATAAAAAAAACTAGACATTTGGGCACAAAGGCATTGCAGAGTTATAGCCTGTTAAAACTTCTGAAAAACTGACCAAATAAGAAGAAGTTGGGGAGTCCTTAGTGTATTAACTATGGTAGAGGTCCCCTAGCTTTTAATAAAATGTTTGAAAAGGGAAAGTCATTATTTGCTGTTTTTCAGGAAAGTTGACAAGGCGGTGCTGGCATTCAGAGTGAGTGACTGCTATTGTAATGCATTTTTAGATTCTTTGAGTGTCAAAGAGGTGTCAAAAGTGAGATTAACCAAAAAAAATGCTCTATGACTTCAAGAGAGGGGTGCAAATATGGCTTGTTTCAACATTTTTGACAGAATAGCAGTTTTCCTACATAATTATATACCAATTTAATCCAACTTTGAAATGAGATATGGACATGGAATTTTTACAGCCTATTTACAAGGTTACAGATAAGATTTGTACGGCACAATTTTCCTGTATTTGAAGTACTTTTTGAAAAATCACATTTTGAAATTTGAAAGAATTTTTAACAATTTTTTGATATATAAACCCATGTAAAATCATAAAAACAAATTGTATTTACAAATCCTGCCGTACAAATCTTACAATAAATAGTGTCAACATATTTATAACTAATTTGGTTATATCAATACTATCCAATTATTATTAAATTCAAATATGTAAAACAAATATGAAAAATTAAATTTTAATATTTACTGGTGTCATATTTCAAATCATGGCTGCAAATATACAATTTTTATATTCTTTGGAGAAAATATTAACTAAGGGAGTTATCCTGAAAATTTGAACTAAATATCTTGATTCTAACACTTGAAACTTGACATTAACTCTGAGAAAAGAATTGGTGCAAAAAGAGCCTTTCCAACCACCTTAAATTCTTTACAAACATGAATAAATCTACATATATACAGTGCCATCCAATAATATATCAGTATTTGAAACTTCTATCTTTTGATCACCAGGTGTTTTCATATTCATAGAAGATAAATTTCAAGTACAGAAACTGTAAATTGTGATGGTTTTTTACTATTCTTCTTTTTTATTGCAATGTTCTATTCCTAAGGTATAAAGATACACAGTATTCAGCCTGTCACTTCAGCCTGAACACGCATGTTTAACTGAAAATGTACATGTGAAAAGTGTATTATTGATGAGTGAATTCTGGTGCAGACTAGAATTCAAATGTAAACATTACAGGCCAAGAAATGCTAAATGTTTATGACTTTTACCAAATTTCAGCCAGATTGTCTTGTCTTACTCCCATGAGTACGTTTGCGTGCAGAGTTTTAAGCCTGTCAATTCAGCTTGTACATGTGTAAACTGCATTGCCATTGTTGACAAATGAATTCTGGTCCGACTAGAATTCAAGTTAAACAGTTTCCCCAGTTTTGGTAATGTACAGTCTATATGCATGTGTTTGTATATCAGCTTGTGTGTCCTCTGTTAATTACACAGAAAATCTGCAAGATTTCTCAGAGCTACTTGTAAATGTATGCCTGTACAAACTCCCTCCCATCATTGTCATCAGTTTGTCTTTCTGTACTGCATCAAAGTGAAGGTGTTTTGTAATATGGCAGTTTCCCCAGTGTTGTGTAGTGAGGAAATTTCATGTAATGAGAAAAGTCACACAACTACATCTGAGTGTCTCTACACTGTAAATTTTTTGGGGGGCTTGAAGAATTACCCGTGTAGGACTTGAACCCACGTTCCCCGAATTCGGTTAAAGTTGGTTTGACATGTGCTGTCCTGTTTGCCTTTTTTCTTCCGAAAAAAGACCTCAGATTTTACACTGCACTGCATGAAAACCCAATAATTCAGATAAATTCACATTAATGAGTTGCCTGTATTATAGTATAATACACGTGAATTCACATGAATCCACATGAATACAGGCTAGCTGAATACAAATAATGGATTCTTGACTGTATTCATCTGTATATGCACTCTTCAGTTAAAATACAGGCAATAATCCATGTTAACACTTTCACCGCGGGAGGGCGCATTCTGCGCCAACGGCCAGACTGCGGGAGGCGCGTAAACGCGCCAAGAACGTACGCGTTTATATGCGTTCGATATACGTTGGCTTTGTCTGATCTACATCATGTTTGTTGACTATTTCCTCAAGCCTAGCGTAGCGTACGAGGTAGAGGTCAAACCTAAATGAGCATGCGCGCCAAATTTGTAAACAAATGCCGCCATACTCGGTCACTTCTCCGCCGTAATTTGTAAGGATCGTGTGATCAGTTGTTATTTTTCTGTCAGAGGGTATTTAAAAATGGTGACGCGGGCACAGTTTAACACTGACTAAGCCCTTGAGTATGTTTTTCTAGACAGTGATAGTGGAATTGTCGCTCAGATCGTGAAACTGAACTCGACTGAGATAGCGGAAGTCAAATTTCAAATTATAATTCTGTACCAAACTTGAATATGTTCCCGAACCAGATGAGCAAAGACAGACATTGCAAGCAAGACAGGAAGGTAGGCCAGCTGAGCATGCTGAGAGAAAAGTGCGACAAAGGGTCGGTGACCGACATCACAAATGTTGATTGGGTATCCTGTGGATGTTGTACGACATCAATCTATCAATGACAATTACACATCGGACTAGCTACCATTATATAAGCTTATATATTATATATCTCTCTTTTGAATGTCAGATGATACCTGTTGTTCGAAAATGAACTTGTAATAAATATGCATATTAACCTCATTTATGTGGAATATGTTTCAGAGTATGTGTTCCCCCTACTTAATTTGAGTTAATAAATGAAAGTAGTAGTTTTTAAAGTGTTACGCTGAAAAAAATACATTTATACATTGAAATAATAAGAAATGCAACATTTTTTGAATTTTTTTGTAAAATCCAATATGGCCGCCATTATCACGTGTTCTTCTACATGTGTCACATGACGTTTTGTTCATTTTTGTGATGTTCTGTCATAATGCAATACCTACTGAAAAAATTGTCCCCAATACTCGTATAATTACAAAGATACAGCTCATACATTTAAATCAATATTTATAAGACCATATATCCATAGGAAACTACGTACAGGAATGCACGTATAAAAATTAATTACGCAGTGAAAGTGTTAATACAGTAAGTATTATAAGGTTTTTATGCAGTGCTGGCTATTCTCCCAAAGGAGATGTTTTAAGGAATCACACACCTACACACACACACACACACACACACACACACACACACACACACACACGTGTATATATATATATATATATATATATATATATATATATATATATATATATATATATATATATATATATATATATATATATATATATATATATATATATATATCTTTGTGTGTGTATGTGTGTAGGTGCGCGTATATAGTATGTCTATGTATGCAAGTGTGCTGCACAGAAAAATTTGCACAATTTTTCAGAGCTACACTGTATGCCTGTACACAGTCACTCTATCATTGTCTTCTCATTGTCTGTCTGTACTACATGTCTATTCACACATTTGCACGGTATATATATGTGAATATACATATATGTACATATGTAGTAGTACAGTACATACAGGGACTATGATGTGCATATGTATGCACGTTCATGCCTGTTGCAATGTAAAGACATAAATAATGCACGTCCATCTCAAGCCATGTTGTTTCCCTGTACACCTGTAAAAACGTTTTCCAGTGTGTTAACTTATTATTTTCCATTTGAGGCCTCGTGTTTCAATTAACACCAATGCAGTTACAAATATTTTAGTATGCTTGCTATGACAATGGGTCAGAATTTCCACTAAATTCATGACAAGTATTGTAACATATCGATTGTAATGACAACCACCATTGTTCATATCACTGGAGTAAAATTACCAAGCTGTTGTGAGTTTGAAATAGAATAAATTATATGCAGCACATAACATACATTGGCCTGAAAGTGTTCATCTTAATTTGTTCAAAGCCTTGACAAGGAGTAAATTATTTTACCTACAATTTTATGGCATTAGAATATTCATGCAACAGTGTCCCTTAATGTTTTTGGATGTCACTGACACTTGGTTCATAAAAGTAAAATGCAAAATTGCTAAAGTGAGCCTATGTTGCTTATAATATTATTAGTGAAGTATCTTAAAGGTACCCCCTTTTTACTCAACATTTTGGAAACTTCAAGCTCAACTTGGATGGGTACACCTCAAACCGCACCTCCCCCCCCCCCCCCCCCGTGTAATGATGAGTTTCTCCTTGCACCATAGGTATGCAATATGCATGTTTAAATGTTTGACCCCTTGTTAACTTCAAAATAGATGACCTAGGCCTGTACCTTCAACTGTTTCATCCGATGTTTTGTTTACAGCTTGTCGGGTATTCCTTCTCGTCTCAATTGCAGAATGTTGCATTGCATTCCTTTGTAAAGCTGCTGCTGTTATTAGCCGCGATAAGTACAACGTTCATATGATTTGAGGCAGATCGTCCAAAGCGCTCGGATTACCTCCGGGGATTACCTCCATTGAAGGGAAAAAGTACCTGCCGTGTGCCGGTGCAGTAACGATCAGTGACCCGAGTCAAACGATGGAGGTAGCAAACGAAGTCAAACATCGCATTTCGGCATGGTTGAGACATCTCGCTTCTACTCTCACAGTCAAAATAATCTTCGCAGCGGCTTTTTCTTTGTCCTTGAGTGCAGCTGTGCACTGCTTTGGTATGTAAGCGGGGGTATACAAAACGAAGACCGAAGATCGAAGACCGAAGATCGAAGACCGAAGACCGAAGACCGAAGACCCTGAATTTGGATTAAAGGCACGATGCACTCTAACGGCAAGGACGGATCGAACGTTATAGTATTTAGTACGCAGTAATTACGCTGTTCCAGACATAATACACGCCAGATTACCATCGCATCGGAATCAAACTGAAACACTCGCCTGCGCGACTTGATAACGATGGCGGCTAACATTTCAAACACAATACACAAAGTTCAACCGAAATACGGCAAATATGGCCCTTAAATACCGGAGATATCACAGTTCTTTGATTTGTACTTTTGACTTTGACAGATACGGCAAGCCGCTAGTATTGGTTTCGGATTGTAATTCTCAAATAGGCGCAACTATTTTAAGTTTTAATGTTTCATATAGCCATTTTTGATATAGTTGTGGATGAATAACTCTCTCCTTGACGAAATGAAATAATCCCGACGAAAAATGGACGATTTTTACGAGAGATATGCCAGGGTCTTCGTTTTGTACATTTGGACTTGAAAAACGCCCAAAATTAGTAGGTTTTTCTTAAATTACTCCAAATATACGTCCAAATTTTGTTTTTGGTACGGAATTGACTTCCTCCCACTATTCGTCACAAAATAAACCAATACCGACAATGAATGATCCTTAAATACCGGAGATATCAAGGGTCTTCATTTTGTACTTTTGACCTTACAGATACGGTAAGCCGATGGCATTCGTTTCTGATTCCCATTCTCAAATAAACGTAACTATTTTAGGTTTTAATGTTTCATATGGCCATTTTTGATATATATTTGTGGGTGAATAACTCTCTCCTTAACCAATTGAAATAATCCCGACGAAAAATGGACGATTTTTACGAGAGATATGCCAGGGTCTTCGTTTTGTACATTTGGACTTGAAAAACGCCCAAAATTAGTAGGTTTTTCTTAAATTACTCCAAAAATATACATCCAAATTTTGTTTTTGGCACGGAATTGACTTCCTCCCACTATTCGTCACAAAATAAACCAATACCGAAAATGAATAGTCCTTAAATACAGGAGATATCAAGGGTCTTCGTTTTGTACTTTTGACTTTGACAGATACGGTAAGCCGCTGGCGTTCGTTTGTGATTCCGATTCTTAAATAAACGTAACTATTTTAGGTTTTAATGTTTCATATGGCCATTTTTGCTATAGTTGTGGATGAATAACTCTCTCCTTGACCAATTGAAATAATCCCGACGAAAAATGGACGATTTTTACGAGAGATATGCCAGGGTCTTCGTTTTGTACATTTGGACTTGAAAAACGCCCAAAATTAGTAGGTTTTTCTTAAATTACTCCAAAATATACATCCAAATTTTGTTTTTGGCACGGAATTGACTTCCTCCCACTATTCGTCACAAAATAAACCAATATCGACAATGAAGTCCTTAAATACCGGAGATATCAAGGGTCTTCGTTTTGTACTTTTGACTTTGACAGACTCGGATACGGTACTTGCCGCTGGCATTAGTTTCGGATTCCGATTTTCAAATAAATGCAACTATTTTGGTTTTAATGTTTCATATGGCCATTTTTGATATAGTTGTGGATGAATAACTCTCTCCTTGACCAATTGAAATAATCCCGACGAAAAATGGACGATTTTTACGAGAGATATGCCAGGGTCTTCGTTTTGTACATTTGGACTTGAAAAACGCCCAAAATTAGTAGGTTTTTCTTAAATTACTCCAAAAATATACGTCCAAATTTTGTTTTTGGTACGGAATTGACTTCCTCCCACTTTTCGTCACAAAATAAACCAATACCGAAAATGAATAGTCCTTAAATACAGGAGATATCAAGGGTCTTCGTTTTGTACTTTTGACTTTGACAGATACGGTAAGCCGCTGGCGTTCGTTGGATTCCGATTCTCAAATAAACGTAACTATTTTTGGTTTTAATGTTTCATATGGCCATTTTTGCTTTAGTTGTGGATGAATAACTCTCTCCTTGACCAATTGAAATAATCCCGACGAAAAATGGACGATTTTTACGAGAGATATGCGAGGTCTTCGTTTTGTACATTTGGACTTGAAAAACGCCCAAAATTAGTAGGTTTTTCTTAAATTACTGCAAAAATATACGTCCAAATTTTGTTTTGGGCACGGAATCGACTTCCTCCAACTATTCGTCACAAAATAAACCAATACCGACAATGAAGTGCCCTTAAATACAGGAGATATCAAGGGTCTTCGTTTTGTACTTTTGACTTTGACAGGTACGAAAGCATGATCTAGCGTTGATTACAGATTACGAATCTAAAATTCACTGAATTATATTTGTTTTATTTGTTGTTAGGCATTTTTTACTACATTTATAATAATAAATGCATAAATGAATATCGAAGAGTTAAATAAATTATTTATTTATATTAATTAACATACATACATGCATACATACATACATACATACATACATACATACATACATACATACATACATACATACATACATACATACATACATACATACATACATACATACAGACATGCAGACAGATAGAGATAGATGGAGAGGTAGATAGATAGATAGATAGATAGATAGATAGATTATATATATATATATATATATATATATATATATATATATATATATATATATATATATATAAAGCTTAATGCACTTTGAACGTTTTTTTTATTAAAACAAATGAACTGTCAACTTTACGCTGATCTTACATAGTCCTTTGTAATGGTAAAACATCCAATTTGTAGCGATTCGAACTTCAAGATAACTACTGTATTGTGATCGGTATTATCTTACGAAGGAAAACAATTGCTTAGAACAATTACAGCGAGGGTCATCGGTTTATGATACTGTTGAAACATTTTTACACAGGTACATGTGTACATGTTGCTTAATAAGTAATAGCATTGGTAGTACGACAGACCCTAACTTGGTGATGTGCATTTTAATAGCCATCCTGACATCGCCGTATAAGTAACTGTGATTCTCCTTATCGCTTATAACAAATGCCAATTTGATGCGTGTTGAGACTGAGTAAAATAGTACGTTTTACATTGTAGTGCGAAACAATATAACTTTATCTGTGAGATGATTATCTACTTCAATATTGAAGCTTACAAACACTTGCTTAGTCACTGAACTTCTCATTTGTAGCACTACAACCGTTATGAACGATCGTCCGGGTCTTGCACAGCGCCTGAAACATTTAGCACCAAAACAAGTGTCTGGATATCAAATTTTGGGTAACCCAACTGTCCCAAAAATATCGTCAGCCCAAAAATTGTCACTTTCAAATTCAGAGCAAATTTTACTAAATTTTATGTAATTTCCGCGTTGTATATCTTGTATGGGGTTTTACACACAAATAAAATCAAACACGATTGGAACTAATTTGGGATAATTGGATGGTGAAGTAATGTCTATTTGATCTGTAAATGTAAGCTATGCCATCTACGTTTTAGCTACGCTGTCAGCGACGCGGAGTTTATCAAATAGGTTGATTTTCCGTCGTCGTCCGTCATCCGTCAACAATTGCCTTCTCCTCGGAAACCGCAAGTCCGATTGCTTTGAAATTTTATATGCAGTTCACTTGGGGTTACTTCACTTAAGTTTGTTCAAATCGTAGTGAAATTTGCGTATTTGCATTTTAGGGGCATTTTTTCCAGTTTTGGTAAAACAATCTTCTTCTCTGAAACCACTTGTCCGATTGCTTTGCAATTTAATATGCAGTTTACTTAGGGTGACTCCAGTCAGATTTGTTCAAATCGTGGTGAAATTTGCATATTTGTATTTTAAGGCAATTTTTGTCGTTTTTGGTAAAAAATTTTTAAAAATCTTCTTCTTCAAAACTACCTGTCAGTTAGCTTTGCTATTTCCCTACGGATGATCTACTTCAGATTTGTTCAAATTGTGCAGAAATATTCAAATTTGCATTTTAAGGCAATTTTGCCATTTTAGGTAAAAAATTGTGTTTCTCAAAAAGTACTGGTTTGATAGCTTTGAAATTTGGTATAGAGGTTCCTACAGATCAACTAATTTCTGATGAAATCTGTAATTTTGTATTTTTCGGGCCAATTTTGCCATTTTTGGTCCAAAGATTTGTTTCTCAAAAACTGCAAAGATTTGTTTCTCAAAAACTGCAAGTCGATATCTTTGATATTTGGTATACAGTTTCCAAGGGGCTATTGTAATATATGACATATTGAAATTATGGTGAAATCTGCAATGTTTATTTTTGGGGCAATCTTTACCATTTTTGGTCAGAAAATTTTATTCTCAAAAAACTACTCGTCAGATAGCTTTGGTTGACATGTTCCTAGGGATGATCTGATGAGAATATATTCAAATTATGATGAAATTGTGTATTTTTGCAGCTATTTTAGCCACTTTTTTCCGGCTACTGAATTGAGCTATCAAAGATTTCCACCTTCTTCATCAACATGTGTCAAAAATAGTTATTCTCTACATAAACACAGCGTAGCTATATCTTCCGTTAGGTCGCTTGTCTTTTTAAGTGACAAATGCATTTGTTTTTTATGAGTAATTTGTAATATTGCATCATTCCGCTATAGGGCACGTACAATTTTTGAGAAATTTGAAAAATATGAAAATCCAATTATCTCAAATTAGTTCCAATCGTGTTATCAACAAAAACAATCGTCGTCCTACCTAACCAAATTCTCGGAGACATGTTACAAGAAACACACAGTTGTTTAGGTCACGTACTTGGCAATAACAATACAAAAACGAATTTGTGTAACCACTCAAGCCATTTCAATATATCCACAATACAATGTTAGAGTAAACATTAGTCAATTTTGATGCATGAAACAAATTCCAGTACGACCATTCGATTTATCCACTATGTGCTACTTAAAGTGGCATTCCCACTTGGTAACATTTTTAAAACACATTTTTAATGCCAACGGTCGATATTTGACGTTGCGACTGCGCGCGGATCGCGAGATATCGATAAAACATGTCCTCAAAAAAGTAAAAGTTTGAATTCCGGTGGCCCACCTAAATTCAGCTTCCGAACATCGAACGTTCGGCACTGGGGCCATTGTCAACTAAGCTATGGAGTACGAGTCCACGCTTACGCTGCTGTACGCCACAGTACCACTCGCGTCGGTGATCGGTCATGCCCCATGGGGGAAAGCCGAGTCTTACTGACTCGGAGAAAAGACGGAAAACAAAAGTTTGCTGATTCCGCCAGAATTCGCATAGGTGACTAGCACATACGTGCGGTTGATACATAGCGGCCGCCGCGTGGTATGCACGCATACCGCGCGCGGCGGCCGCTATGTATCGAACCATGCGTAACTGTGTGGCAGACGACAAAATGTAGTCATCAGAGGCGACTAACTAATATTTTACAGGTAAAAACTGATATCTATGTGGTATTGGTTAAAAATATAATAGAACTGACTGAGAATAATGAAAAAGAGAAAAACTAAGGAGAAGTTTAAAAAAAAACTTTATACCTGAAGTGAAGGCATAATGCTGTATATATAAAGTCTTCGCATTGGGAGGTAAATTAATTGCGTCATTCGAACTTATTATGGACTCCCTAGAATATCGTCAATCAGCACTACAACAAACCTTCGGGGGATTTCGGGTCATAATCAGAAATTGGTCAAGGAGAGAGTTATTCATCCACAACTATATCAAAAATGGCCATATGAAACATTAAAACCTAAAATAGTTACGTTTATTTAAGAATCGGAATCCGAACGAACGCCAGCGGCTTACCGTATCTGTCAAAGTCAAAAGTACAAAACGAAGACCCTTGATATCTCCGGTATTTAAGAACTATCATTGTCGGTATTGGTTCATTTTGTGACGAATAGTGGGAGGAAGTCAATTCCGTACCAAAAACAAAATTTGGACGTATATTTTTGGAGTAATTTAAGAAAAACCTACTAATTTTGGGCGTTTTTCAAGTCCAAATGTACAAAACGAAGACCCTGGCATATCTCTCGTAAAAATCGTCCATTTTCGTCGGGATTATTTCAATTGGTCAAGGAGAGAGTTATTTATCCACAACTATAGCAAAAAACAGGATGGTTGGACAGTCTCATATACATTACGTTTACTTGTTTGTACGTGGCACACAAATTTTGTAGATAACATTGTAGACAAAAAGAACCGACTCATTTGAGTGTCTGGATAGAACACACAAGGGAATTGCTCTACTGCAGTGAACTGCAATAAAACTGCTTACACTAATTAGTTTCAGCTGTAGCCAGCTGGCAGATTAGCGTGTAGTGTGTTTATAACTGGGCAGTTTTCGTTTCACCCGTGGCCACTTTAGAGTTGACCGGGGTTACTTGATACAGACAAAAAATTCTGCTTGTCCAAAGGCAAAACTAGCTCTGTCTGGGGTTGTAAGCTTAAATAAGTTACGATTGGCACCCTGTGTACAATGTAACATTACCATGCACTGGTCCATGTACAAGTCTTGTTATTTCAACTTCCCCAGACAAACTGTCTGCTTGGGACATACAATGTTGTCTACTTTGCCAGCTGGCTACAGCTGAAACTAATTAGTGTGAGCAGTTTTATTGCAGTTCACTGCAGTAGCTTAGTAATTTAGCATTCCAATGTGTGTTCTATCCAGACACTCAAATGAGGGTTCTTCTTATCTACAATGTTATCTACAAAACTTGTGTGCCACTTACAAAAAAAGTAAACGTAATGTATATGATACTGTCCAACTATCCTGTTTTTTGCTGTATATCAAAAATGGCCATATGAAACATTAAACCTAAAATAGTTACGTTTATTTGAGAATCGGAATCACAAACGAATGCCATCGGCTTACCGTATCTGTCAAAGTCAAAAGTACAAAACGAAGACCCTTGATATCTCCTGTATTTAAGGACTATTCATTGTCGGTATTGGTTTATTTTGTGACGAATAGTGGGAGGAAGTCAATTCCGTACCAAAAACAAAATTTGGATGTATATTTTTGGAGTAATTTAAGAAAAACCTACTAATTTTGGGCGTTTTTCAAGTCCAAATGTACAAAACGAAGACCCTGGCATATCTCTCGTAAAAATCGTCCATTTTTCGTCGGGATTATTTCAATTGGTCAAGGAGAGAGTTATTCATCCACAACTATATCAAAAATGGCCATATGAAACATTAAAACCTAAAATAGTTGCATTTATTTGAAAATCGGAATCCGAAACTAATGCCAGCGGCAAGTACCGTATCCGAGTCTGTCAAAGTCAAAAGTACAAAACGAAGACCCTTGATATCTCCTGTATTTAAGGGCACTTCATTGTCGGTATTGGTTTATTTTGTGACGAATAGTGGGAGGAAGTCAATTCCGTGCCAAAAACAAAATTTGGACGTATATTTTTGGAGTAATTTAAGAAAAACCTACTAATTTTGGGCGTTTTTCAAGTCCAAATGTACAAAACGAAGACCCTGGCATATCTCTCGTAAAAATCGTCCATTTTTCGTCGGGATTATTTCAATTGGTCAAGGAGAGAGTTATTTATCCACAACTATATCAAAAATGGCCATATGAAACATTAAAACCTAAAATAGTTACGTTTATTTAAGAATCGGAATCCGAACGAACGCCAGCGGCTTACCGTATCTGTCAAAGTCAAAAGTACAAAACGAAGACCCTTGATATCTCCGGTATTTAAGAACTATTCATTGTCGGTATTGGTTTATTTTGTGACGAATAGTGGGAGGAAGTCAATTCCGTACCAAAAACAAATTTGGACGTATATTTTTGGAGTAATTTAAGAAAAACCTACTAATTTTGGGCGTTTTTCAAGTCCAAATGTACAAAACGAAGACCCTGGCATATCTCTCGTAAAAATCGTCCATTTTTCGTCGGGATTATTTCAATTGGTCAAGGAGAGAGTTATTCATCCACAACTATATCAAAAATGGCCATATGAAACATTAAAACCTAAATAGTTGCATTTATTTGAAAATCGGAATCCGAAACTAATGCCAGCGGCAAGTACCGTATCCGAGTCTGTCAAAGTCAAAAGTACAAAACGAAGACCCTTGATATCTCCTGTATTTAAGGGCACTTCATTGTCGGTATTGGTTTATTTGTGTGACGAATAGTGGGAGGAAGTCAATTCCGTGCCAAAAACAAAATTTGGATGTATATTTTTGGAGTAATTTAAGAAAAACCTACTAATTTTGGGCGTTTTTCAAGTCCAAATGTACAAAACGAAGACCCTGGCATATCTCTCGTAAAAATCGTCCATTTTTCGTCGGGATCATTTCAATTGGTCAAGGAGAGAGTTATTCATCCACAACTATATCAAAAATGGCCATATGAAACATTAAAACCTAAAATAGTTACGTTTATTTAAGAATCGGAATCCGAACGAACGCCAGCGGCTTACCGTATCTGTCAAAGTCAAAAGTACAAAACGAAGACCCTTGATATCTCCGGTATTTAAGAACTATTCATTGTCGGTATTGGTTCATTTTGTGACGAATAGTGGGAGGAAGTCAATTCCGTACCAAAAACAAAATTTGGACGTATATTTTTGGAGTAATTTAAGAAAAACCTACTAATTTTGGGCGTTTTTCAAGTCCAAATGTACAAAACGAAGACCCTGGCATATCTCTCGTAAAAATCGTCCATTTTTCGTCGGGATTATTTCATTTCGTCAAGGAGAGAGTTATTCATCCACAACATCAAAAATGGCTATATGAAACATTAAAACTTAAAATAGTTGCGCCTATTTGAGAATTACAATCCGAACCAATACTAGCGGCTTGCCGTATCTGTCAAAGTCAAAAGTACAAATCAAAGAACTGTGATATCTCCGGTATTTAAGGGCCATATTTCGCCGTATTTCGGTTGAACTTCGTGTATTGTGTTTGAAATGTTAGCCGCCATCGTTATCAAGTCGCGCAGGCGAGTGTTTCAGTTTGATTCCGATGCGATGGTAATTTGGCGTGTATTATGTCTGAAACAGCGTAATTACTGCGTACTAAATACTACAACGTTCGATCCGTCCTTGCCGGTTAGAATGCATCGTGCCTTAATCCAAATTCAGGGGTCTTCGGTCTTCGGTCTTCGATCTTCGGTCTTCGGTCTTCGATCTTCGGTCTTCGTTTTGTATATACCCCCGTATGTAAGCTGGGTGTGTTGTGACGTAACTGTATATACTATTAAATAGGTAGGGGTCAGTTCCTTGTGCCATGCCGCCAGAAAAAATATTGCAATCTTAAAGCTGAAACTATATCACAGGACGAAAACACAGTAGTGATTGTAAGTGATATACAATAGAATTATACTCAAGAGAGAAATGCACACCTTAACACTTAACAGGCAGTACAAGATCTGTTCCCTACTGTCCTTCCCTTTTTACAATGGACTACCCGACCCTTGACCTTCACTAAGGTAAAAGGTAAATATGAACCGAATCTCGACACACAGACAGAAACCGGCGAAACGCATAAGTCATGTCACGGTTTTTGTGGAGGGACCGTGGTCATGCACAGTGGCTGCGTGCACGATTTTGTGGAGGGACCATGCTGCGTATCATACCATCGTCAAAGATTCGCACAATTCAACATTTATTCGACCAGTCTTCAAGGCGACAGCTTATGCAGTGAACTGTGCGTGATGTAACAATTATGCAGTGGATCGTCGCTCAGACCTGCTTATCCAGGTCATGGATAATGGCGTGCAGTTGCAGAAAAAACAGCCGGCTTTAGACTCAAGCACCTTACACAACATGTACTTTTGACCACAGTCGAATCGTGACTTTAAACAGCGTGTATGTATAACCGACATACTTGTTCATCTCAGGAATTTGACCACTTCGGTTCACTGTTGCGGCCGGCCAGGAATGTAGTGTAGTGGAGGTATCTCATTCACACACTCTTCCATGCCTATACAAAGGTATGTCAAGTTTGTAATCTTTATCCAAACACCCTTTTGGTTCAAATCAAACAAACATTGACCAGTAAAGCTCAATCTTCAAATAGCAAGGGAGGAGTCCTTGGGCGAGGGGGAGGGGGTTGTTACTTTGAAATGTATTATGCCAAGGGACACTTTGTAAATTTTAGGCATGTCCATTGATCAACAGACATTCAACTGTAGACATTTACATTTCAATTACATTCAGCATCGCCCTTCAGGTCTTTTTATACTCCATTGTGTAATTATACAGACATACACGGTATAATATTGCAAATTACCAAGGTACATTTTCTTTTAACATTGCACCTCTGCTTCTACAGTACATGCATGTGCGTTCCTCAGGCCCACTTCTCCCATTGCCAATATCTTGTATTGAAATATAAAATATATTAGGATTTCACTGAAATTTTCCAGCTCACAGAGTCAGAGTCATTCATTGTGGCACCAGAATTTTGCCAGCACTGAAGGTCGTCTAGCCTTGTGTTAGGAAAACCTATAAGTACATATAATTTTACTAAGTTCAGTGGTTTTTCAGAGACATGCACAAAAATTTGTATCTTTTAAACCTCAAATTTAATTAGGCCATGTTGATGCAAACTGTCAATGTAAAAGTAGTGTACAGTTTGCAATTTCCTGAGAAAACTGACAAGAACTTTGCCATTTAAACAAATCCAATCATGGTGCAATGAAGCATTTGATAACTAACACTTCTCTTACATGTTCCCTACCACAAGTTTGTTGAACTGATTGCACTCTGAATAATTGCCTGTATTTTCACCAAAAGTACCACATTATCTTTCACAATATACAAATTTTATGTTTTGTAAATTCATTTAACACTAACAAAAGAGCTCTCCGTTATATTTAAATGATTAGAGAAAAATGAATTAAATGTGAACTGACAAATATAAAGAGACTAAATAGTACATGTACAGTTGTGTACCAGTCAAACATACATTTGATGCTGAACACTTGCAATAAGTAGGTCTTTCATACTCTGGTATTTTAATTGCAAAGGTAATTCTGGAGTTTTAAATGAAAGAGTAAGTGAAAACTACACTGTACAGGTACATGTGACAGCCAGCTATAATTATAATACTGTACTGAAATGCCAGTGTCAGTTGCTTTGAGACAAACAGCTTATTACACCTTGACTAAACTGCTGGATCTACTTTCCCTTGGACCCCTCACCAAAAACAAAAAATAGAAGCATAGTCACATAGGGGTCATGATATAAATCTATGAAATGGTCATAAATGTGAAGACAGCCAGAATTGAGCTGACGATGTTCTGGTGTACAGTACTGAAAAGAGAGTAATTATACACATGGTACATAGTGAATTTAAATATTTTGTTTTTTCTTTCAATTACATGTCAACACATATTTTGTATGCTGTTTGGTTTGTATGGCTCAACTAATATGTGTGTTTTATTATCTTTGATTGTAGATCATTGCCATGAGAAGGACACCAACAACACAATAGAGGCTGAAGAATTACATGGGCACATGAACAGTACTTCATTGTGTGTAGAGTTGATAGAGGAGATTGATGACGGAAACAAAACGGATGGGACCCAGAATACTTGCCAAGACTTCAAGACCATATTGAGGAGTAAGTAGTCAAACCCTTGATGGAAAAGCTACATCATATGTCAAAGAAAATCAAGGGACTATAGTTTAGGTAGATTCTACAAATACTCAAAATGTTTGAAGCTTTCAACTTCGTTGATTTAAGAACATTGTCACAGAGTTTTCCTTTTCCTTCCTCCAATTTGGTTTTAGAAAGGATACATGTAGCGAACAAAATTCAAATTGACATCTTTTGATACATGTACAGTAAGATTGAAGTCATGGTCAAAGATACGAGAAATTCCCCTGACAAAATACTGGTTCAGTTGCTTTGAATATTGAAACAAGGACTCTAAGGGGTGTCTTTAGCTCATACTTGTATACATGTAGTTAAATACATGTAGCTTTTTTATGTGATGTGTATTTTGCATAATTATAAAAGAATGTAGCAGTTATACAGGAATTTGTTTGGCAATACTAATTAGTACAGTTTCAGACTTTTCAATTCAGTCTAGTTTTTGTGGGTTTTTAGCTTGTCAAGATCTGTTGTTACACATTTAGAAAATGATTTCATTCAATTCTATACACTGTTCTATGGCAGAGTACTAATGTGCAATATTTTCTTCACAATCTGATTAATTGCTGGTGGCTGAGATAGGACCCATACATGTATATGTACATGTACAACTCACATATGATTGAATTATTTCAACTCTGTAAACCAAAACAAAAGATGAAATCATGTTTACTTTGATACATGTATGCTTACTGTCAAAAGAGAGCATTGATATACTTTTATAAAAAAAATAAAATTTAAATAGAAAAGGCCATTGCTTTGAATCCTCAACATTTTGCAAATGTGCCATGATAAACATGCAGAAATTATTCAATTCTGAAAATTGATATTACTTACATTAACCCTTTTCCTGCCAAGTCCATATTTCACCACCAGGTCAAGATGGTTAAAATAATGAAACACAACATATTCCATATTATGTATTTTAACATAATACTGTACATTTGAAGGCTGTTGAAAACATAAATTCTATAAACTTGATTTTTTTTATCAAGCCAAGTGGGTGAAAATACGTCATGTTTTGGCTCAATACCGCTTTTTACTGACTTGGCTGATGGGGAAGTGATACTGTCTGGCACGAAAAGGGTTAACATAACACTTTTTTACATCAATCCTTAAGCAGTCACAATATTTCAACAGATCACTTGCGGTATTTGCTTCGTTAGATGGCTATTGTTTTTCTCAGGCTAGAACTGAAGGAGCCAAGTGTAGTTGGATGTTTTTAATTGTTGTAACATGGCAAGGATATTTTGACGGTAGATTGGAGACAATGTGTTCTCTCTTGTAGACAATGTGTTCTCTCTTGTAGACAATGTGTTCTTCTTGTTGACAGCAATTTAAGTATTAAATGCTTGAAGAATAATTTAATCTAACACTTTCTCAATACGGTTAGGGGTCAAAAATATCTATCTGTGCTGACCTGAATTCAACATTAGTAGTACTGAAGCAACAATTTGGACAACAGTGAAACTCTAACAATCACATTCTTTTTCACCTCAGTGACTTCATAGGTCTCTGTGGCAGCTACAAAGTCACATAAATTTTTTAGCACACAACATGTATTTCCATACATGTAGGGACTAATAAACAGAATTGAAAATTTAATTGTTTATGGAAACTCCACACAGGGCACTCTGCAGTCCATTTTGTTGTCATTCACAACTGTACATTTTCCTATCTTTAAAACCCTTTGAAGTTTTATCAGTTTAACAAGAGGGGTATGTGTTCAAAGACTTGTTCATCAAATTTCCTTCCAAAATTATTATAACTTTTTACAATCCACATTCATTAGTTACCATATTATTTTTTATTTAAGTGTGATGCTACATATACATGTATCTGTATGTAATGATTAAGCCCCTTCATATCAATCAACATGATTACATTTTATTCTGTATCAGATTTGTTCTTACATGATTAGGTTTTCATTTTTCTCTGACACTTCTGTGTAGAGGTATATAGGCTGGCTACAAGGTCACTTGTAGTATGATGTAAAACTCTGTCTTTCAATTTGAAAATAGTATAGTAGGTCTCCAGTGCTACACTTAACTTTGTGGCCACCCAGTGTATGGTTCATCATCATGTATCAGGACCATCAACTTACAATGATAATTCAAAGACACTAAAAATTTGCATTCATTTGCTAAGAACTATGTATATTGTATATCATCTGCTTTTTACCAGTCAATTACATTGCAGTAGCATGTATATACAATGTATTATCTGTTGAGAATTTGTTGAAAGCATTACTACTAGATATTGCTAAATTGTTGTAACATTGCAAAAATAATGATTTGTTAATTGTAAGGTGGAAGGGTTGAAATTTAAACTTAAGGCTGCATTCATAACACCTCTGGAGGTGAAGGGCAGGAGATTTCAGGGAAGACTTGAAAAAATTTAAACATGCCGGGGCATCATAAAAAATTGACATTGCAAAGGATGGGAGACTTGAAAATTTATTGAATATCAAATTCCTTTCAAAATACCTTCTGGCACTTTCATTTCCAGCCATTTCCATTTGCGGCGTGACATAGTTATATGTACTTATGAGTACATGAAATTTCATGTACTCACAAGCACATATACATTGTAATTACCATCTTCTAATAATTATGTCAATTATTCAGGTCCATAAATGCACCAATATTGCAGTTTTAAATTAGGAAAAAATTATTCACAGTTTTGCCATAGACTCCAATGTATAGGGATCAACATTTCTTGTACACATATGCAGTTTTTGCCTGCCAATTCAAGCAAAGTACATTTAAATGAATTATCACACACATATAAATGTAAAGGTATAGCTTGTTTTTATGGGAACAAATTGAATAATTTGCCCAATAGCCTCGCATGCATTATGATTTGATATTTTCAGACAAAGCATTATATTGGCCACATTTTGCCTTCCTTTGGGAGTGACTAAAAATTATAGCAAGTCAGAAGGGAGGGGAGGGGGTTTGAACACATTGTAATTTTAATTTAAAATTTGTTAGGGGGTATTTGAAAAAATCTGAGAACTTATTTGGGAATCCCCCCTCCAGAGCTGTTTGTCAATGCAGCCTAATGGTTCAGTGTAGAAAAGCATTCAATCTAAGTATGGCAAATTATAACTGTAATTTTGAGATATATTTTGTTTGAATATATTTGTACCTGATGTAACACAAACATTGACTTTTCTTTCAAATCAGATGCTCTCTTAACATAATGTACAATGTATTTGTGAATATATTTTGTAATGTATATTACTACTACATGTACTCATTGAAATGTTAAATTCCTTATATATATGTCAATAAATGGTTATGAATTGTAATTGAATGTAATTTATGCCTGTCACTTTCATTTTTTTTCCACAAAGAATTTCACTATCACCTTTATCTGTGCACACATTCTATATTTACACATATTGTCCTCTAGTGATGGTGATTCAATTAAGGAAATGTCTAAACAGTCATAACTGAGTATGGCCAATAGCATTAGAACAGACGAGTTCACCATGTGAAGTATCGTCAACAATTGTTCAGATTTGGAACTGACTATATAAGTAGTGTTTAATCAGATTATTTGACTTTGAAGTGTTGTCAACTAAAGTTGAGATTTTGAACAGAGTATAAATGTTGCAATTTTTCGACAATGGTTGACAAACTGAATCACCTTACTCTGAAATTGAAATTTTTTATAATATAAGGCAAGTACTGCTAATCACGTATGTGTTTTGTGGACTTTTCCTTGGAAAAAAATGAATTTCATGTGCAGTAATTTCTCGGGTCACATTTTTCATCAGAAAATGTTACATAGCCATATTTGCATCAAGATGGACTCTCTTTTTTCATAGAAAAATAGAAAAATGAAACCACATTAATTTGTGTTAGGATTTTCAAGCACTTTTTTTTGAAAATTTGAAAAGAAAAAAATTGATTCCATGATTTTTAAGAAAAAAACTCATTTCACCTCAACTTTTCGTAAAGTGGGAACTGTTTTTCGTTCTGTTATATATATATATATATATATATATTATATATATATATAATATATATATATATATATATATATATATATATATATATATATAATCTAGTATCGCTTAGTATCGAAATTAGAGTAAGTCCTTTGAAGTCGGGATTGGCCAGAACTGTAAGGTGGTGAAATGTCCGATATATATCGGATATTTACCCGCGATTTGACAGAATCTAGTATCGTCTAGTTTCGTGTAGTATCGCAGCTAGAGTCAGTCCTTGGAAGTCGGGTTTGGCAAAACCTGCAAGGTGGTGATATCTCCGATATATATCAGATATTTACCCGCAATTTGACAAAATCTAGTATGGCCTAGTATCGAAGTTAGAGTCATCATTTGAAGTCGGGTTTGACCAGAACTATAAGGTGGTGAAATCTGCGATATATATCTTACATTTACCCGCGATTTGACAAAATCTAGTATCGTCTAGTATCAAAGCTAGAGTCAGTCCTTGGAAGTCGGGTTTGACCAAAACTGTAAGGTTGTGAAATCTCCAATATCGGATATTTACCCGCAATTTGACAGAATCTATATCGTTCAGTATCGAAGTAAGAGTCAGTCCTTGGAAGTCGGGCTTGACCAGAACTGTAAGCTGGTGTAATCTCCGATATATAGGATATTTACCCGCGATTTGACAGAATCTAGTATCGTCTAGTATCGATATTAGACTCCCCAAATAGCCGATAACTATCTGGTAAATATTGGCGATTTCACAGACCTTGCGTGCCGAGGCACAGGGCAAGTCATTCTAGTATTGTCTAGTATCGATATTAGAGTCCCCAAATTGCCGAAACACATTGAGTAAATATCAGCGATTTCACAGATCTGGCGTACCGAAGAAGCACAGGGCAAGTCATTCTACTATCGTCTAGTATCGATATTAGAGTCCCAAAATCGCTGATAAATATCGGGTAAATTTCAGCGATTTCACAGACCGGGCGTGCATTGGCACAAAGCAATTACAGTGACATTCGATCAAGCTGCAGAACAAGGTGTTGTTTCAATCGATATGTATCAGCGATTTTTACGACATTAACAGCTGGGCTTGATGCGGTCTTGTTTACATTTTTAATGAGCTACATGCTCTCAGTTACACAACACACCAGGGCCACTCCATGCATGTCAGATAGAGAAACATAAACAAATCACCACACCTTGCAATGTCATGTATCTTTCTTTTTTACTCGTGATGAACAAGTGAGCGTGCATTCAGACAACTACATATAAAATTACCCAAGTAGCTTCATTTATATTCCTTGACACTCACATATCAGCTTTGCATAGACCCCAGTAAGTGTGCCCTAGCGGGAGCTTGTCCAGCTCTCATTCAGTCAATCACACCATTCGGCCACCCCTTAAAGTATTGGCACACTCCTCTAAGTACTTCCGTGGCAGTATACTTGACAACGTCACCTGGCGTAGAAAAGCTGGTCGCCAAAGTTGCCTTACACAAGGAGCCGAGATTAGGGTTCGTGTGACTGCTAGCTAAATTTGACAGAGGGCATTGCAGTCTGTCGTTCCGTCTTCGACTTTCAAGTGTACAATACAACATTCATCACTGATCGATCTCCTGACTGACGAGGTTTTAACCTGCAGCCTTATGAACATCGGGCGACTTAACTGATCCAAATGCCTTTCGCAAACTTGAAAGTGCTCGGACTAAGAAAGATACGAGTAAAATTTTAGCTGAATCTGTGTAGTGGTTCTGGAGAAGGAGATTTTAAAGATTAATTGAGATTTAAACAAAATCCAATATGACGGCCAAATTACGTGACTGATCCAAATGCCTTTCGCAAACTTAAAAGGACTACCACTAAGGAAAATAAGTTTAAAATTTTGGTTCAATCGGTGTATTTGTTCTGGAGGAGAAGATTTTGAAATATTAAATTACGATTTTTCACAATATCCAATACGGTGGACAAACCACGAGACCGATCCAAACGCCTTTCGCAAACTTGAAAGAGATCACACTGTAGATGATAGATGTAAATGCTTTTTGCAAACTTGACAGATATCACTGTAAGGGTGACATGAGTAAATTTCAGCTTAATCAGTGTTTTGGTTCTGGAGAAGAAGATTTTTAAAGATTAAATTACGATATTTTGCAAATTCAATATGGCGGCCAAGCCACGTGACCGATCAAAACGCCTTTTGCAAACTTGAAAGACATCACACTTTAGATGATAGCTATACAATTTTAGTTCAATCGGTGTGTTGGTTCTTGAGAAAAAGATTTTAAAGATTAAATTGTGATTTCTCAAAATCAGATATGGCGGCCAAACCACGTGACCGATCGAAATACTTTTTTGCAAACTTGAAAGCCATCGCTGTAAGGGTGACATGTGTAAAATTTCAGCTTAATCAGTGTTTTGGTTCTGGAGAAGAAGATTTTAAAGATTTAATTATGAATTTTTGCAAATTCAATATGGCGGCCAAACCACGTGACCGATCCAAGCGCCTTTCGCAAACTTGAAAGAGATCACTTTTTAGTTGATTGATATAAAATGTTCAGTTCAATCGGTGAGTTGGTTATGGAGAAGAAGATTTTAACGATTAAATTACGATTTTTTGCAAAATCCAATATGGCCAAACCACGTGACAAATCCAAACATCTTTCGCAAACTTGAAAGAGATAACACTGTAGATGATATTTGTAATTTTTATTTAAATTGGTGAATCGGTTCTGGAGGAGATGATTTTTAAAGATTACCTTGTCATTTTACAAAATCCTATATTGCGGCCAAACCAGTGACCAATAAAAATGCCCTTTGCAAAATGGAAAGAGATCACTGCAAGGATGACATGAGTTAAATTTCGGTATTTCGGTTCTGGAGGAGAAGATTTTTAAAAATGAAATGACTATTTTAGAAAATTAAATATGGTGGCCAAGGTAACGTGACCACATGCGATTTTATTTGCAAATTCTAAAGACCTTAGACTGTGCTTGCTGTACAAAAAAATCAAATCGACTAGACCCCTAGGTCTTCTAGAGAAGCCATATTTAGGTTTTTGGAAAATCCAATATGGCAGGCAGGTCAAGTGACCAATCAAAATTACAAGGATCAGGTGCACGAGTACTAATTGACACCTATAAGCCCTGCAAATTTGAGAAGTTTTCGTTCAGCTGTTTTAGAGATCGTAGTGAGCAAAAAAAACGGCAGAAGAAGAAGATGAAGAAGTAGAACTTGAGCAATAACAATAGGGTCCCAGCCTGTCGGCTTGGGCCCCTTAAAAAGATGAAGAAGAGGAAGAAGTAGAACTTGAGCAATAACAATAGGGTCCCAGCCGGTCGGCTTTGGCCCAAATTGACACAATCTTAAAAATTAAGTTTTGTGATTTTCAAAAAGACGACTTTTTATATAAAACTATACGTTTTAGAATGGCCATTTTCCGATCTTTAAGCCAAAATAAATTGATATGGTTTCTTGATTCAGGATTACAGGTACGTCATTAATTATGCACATATCTAATTTTGAGAGAGCAAATAGAGCTGTATGTCTGATTTTGGTATTTAGGGATAAACTATAGGATAGAATTTTTTCGACCAAATTTCACGTCATCTCTTTTACCTAAAATATACGTTTATGTCAATAAATAAGTAACCACAAGTGCTATGTCCTTTACATTAAGTAGGATGGGAGACCTTATGACAACACACGCTTTACCTTATTACTTATGAACACATGTAATTCTGGGCAAGCGAATAGAGATCTGATTTTTGCCATATAGGGATTAATTAGCAATACATTTTTTGACAAAATGTCACGTGACTTCAGTGACCTTTTACTTCAATATACACTTTTGTCCATAACTCAGTAACCACAAGTGCTAGACCCTTCATATTTGGTATGATTGGAGACTTCATGACGCCACATACTGTACCTCATTAACCATGTGCATATTTAATTTTGAGCAAGCCAATAGAGCCGTATGTCTGATTTTTGGTATAAAGGGATAACTATGGGATAGAAATTTTTAACTAAATGTCATGTCACCTCGATGACCTTTTACCTAAAATATACGTCTATGTAAATAAATAAGTAGCCACAAGTACTATGTTATTGTCAATGACTGTTTAATTGTTAATTCTATAAATTCTACTTTTTAAACAGGAACGCGCCTGGACAAACACACTCTGCAGATGCGTAAGGAAGAACAAAAATTCCCAGTTAGTTGCTTTAAACAACTTATTACTCCCTTTTGTATCATATGGGGAAAAAATACTTTATTTGCTTTCTCTGTGCTGGCTTTTTATGGAAAATAAAGAAAAGAAAAACGATGCTCATGGTATAAAGAATACAAAAGGTACCACAAATGAGAACTAATTTGAGTTTATGTTTGTTCATTTCGTGGTTTCTGATTTTATTGCGGTGGTTGTAGCAAAATCAGCAAATATGAATATGACAAACAGTTACATTTAATTACGCTGACCTACTACATACTTTATCTTCTATAACTGAAGCTTCGCGGACTAAGCTGATGCATCTCACAGGTTTGAAATAACAATTTGATCTGTACCTTAGGACTTCAAAATTAACATGTGTGTTATTTTGTGAACACTGCAGCTTGCCATAGACATACCATATATTTTTATCTACTGAATCCTTTGAGCGCCAAAGTTTTTTTTTTATCCCCTGTATAGTAAAAAACCTAGTCAATTTACTCTGATTTTTGTCAAAATGTTGGAAAAAACTGTCGCAAATGAAATGTGATGTTCTTTTTGGTCAAAGATTATCAAAAAAATTGCGGAAAAAATTCATAAAATTGGTAGGATTTTGCTATACATTATTTTGGGAAAAAATTACAGCGCTCAAAGTGTTAATAAGTAAATTCTGTTTTTCGGTGCCTATAATGCACGGTTCTCTTTTGCTTCTATTTTAGGTTACAGCACTGATAAACTTAAAAAGGGAGACTGGATTGTCATGTTGTATGATGAACTATGTTGACCACATCTTGAAGATATCAGGGAACACAGTACATTTCTTGCAAGGAGCTGCAATTCATCCAACGAGACTCAGTAGAAGTGGTAAACAAAACCATTACTTCAGGGGTTCATAAAGAATCAATGGGGAACATCCGGACTCAGTAGAAATAATAAAACAAATAAAGGAACAACATATTACCTTAGGGGTTGATGCAAAATCAATGAAGAGAGGATATTAAAGATAGCAGCTTCATCATAGGAATAAGCAGAGAAGTTATGATCGGTATACATTGAAAGCACTACACAAGAAGGAAGAAAAAATTAAATGAAGTAAATTTTATGAAATTTATGCATCATGTGTTTCTTGTGTATTGGTTTCTATACCTCTGGAAAGTCCTCCATTTTTAAAGCACTCCTTGGAAATTGCAGTTTATTACTTGGAATTTAATCATATGAACATTTAAATTGATTTACCTAAAATAAATTGTTTGAACCAAAACATTGTCATGCAAATACTCATACAAAATGGAAATATGACCACAAATACTATTGCAAAGCTGCAGAAAAAAGTACAGAAAAGTCATCAAATATAGAGAGACTTTGACTGTATAAACTGTATAAACTGTATGACGATTTGTTTCAGTGTGAGCTCTTCAATGTCACTGGGAAAACTTACGTTCTCAGTCGCTAAACTAATCAAGAGTAAGTAAACTATTCAAGAGTAAGCAAGACTTTTTGAATTGAATGATTTTCACTGCTTTTTATAAAAGTAAGGCCAAAGTTTTCAGAAATTCTCTGTCTCGTGTCGGCACTTCAGCAGGTTTTTGGCAATATTTTGAAAGAGAACCCACAGCATATTCAATTGGCTTGAACTAAAAGCTTGTCCACCTAAAAATCTTTGTAAAAAATAGTTTGTAAAATGTACTGAAAAAACACTCATGCCAGCAAAGTTTTACCTTCAAGTGGAAATCATGAAAGTGAAGGGAAGTTTATGCTACAGATCTTGAATTTCTTTTAGGGTCTTTTTCCGCTGCATTATGTGCAAAACTACAAAGTAGCTAGTTTTTTGTTAAAAAGACCATATGGCAGAATAGTTACAAATAAGTGAAATAGGGATTTCAAACAACAAAGTGTAACTAGTTAGGAAAATCTAAAGACAGGAAATTAGAGAATTGGGGAGGATGTTTGGCAATTTATTTGCTAAGTCAAAATATATTGTCAATTGTATTGTTTAAACTTAAAAAAATATTTTCAAATATATAGTCTAGATATAAAACTATTGGCTATATATTGGTTAACAACAACAAGATTGGCAAACATATTGTTGATTACATTGATATTGTCCAATTTATTGAGGCATATTTAAAAAATGTCAATATGCATTGGCAAATAAAAAACATTGATAAATTTATTTGCCAATTAGCAACTTTCAACCTACTCTACGCTTAAAATTGAAAGTGATTATAGAAACTTTACGTTATGTTTAAATACGTCCATAGTGAGGAGAAAATGTATGTACACTAAAACAGTCAGAAAAATGTACTTTTCTGAAATGCGATAGAAATTCAGATATTGATCCAGAACCTATTATATATGCGTTTAGAATATTTATGTATATTTATGTATATGGTACATAATATTAACTGCATACGCAATGTATATCTTTGCACATGGAACATTCCAATACGTTGAGATATATAGCGTATTTCAATGCAGATCACAGTATGCGTAATGTAGATCTTTGCACATTAAGTGTACATTCTAGTCTGGCATTTAAGCAGAATGCGTACATGTATACTTACGTCTATGACACATGTACAGAATTTGTATATGTGTATATATTGTTGTATATCAAGCATTTTGCCCAGTATATATATATATATATATATATATTATATATATATATATATATATATTCCAAAAAGAATAGCACAGAACTCAGTAAATACATATGGACATTAAAGGAAAAAAACATCAATTACAACATCACATGGAAAATCCTCAAACAAGCAAACCCTACAGCCCCATCAGCAACAGATGCAATTTATGTCTTTGGGAGAAATACTTTATAATATGCAAACCCAGATTGGCCACCCTTAACAAACGCAATGAACTCGTTAACACATGTCGCCACTCCAGCAAATTTCTCCTCAAGAATTTTGTTACCTGACTGTTATTCATGAGACAGACTAATCATCACCATCTGTCACTCCCCATTCTTTTTTCCACTGCCATTCAATTCAGGCTCATTTGCATATTCAGTCCAAGTTACAACGCATAATTTTGTTGAGCACTGCGTTCTTGTTCAATAGGCTACGGTATCTGATGAGTGTAGGTTCTACCTACACGAAACTGACCAGTAATACAACGCCTACCTTGAAACTGCCTTAGTTCCGTTAACACTACACTATATAATATATATATATATATATATATATATATATTATATATATATATATATATATATATATATATATATCTATATATATATTATATATGTATATATATATATATAATCATATCTATCATTAATGCGTCTCCTTATATAATAGGTCTCCTTATGACTAGGGTATCATGAACGCAGGTCAGACACATACACAATATCAACAAAAGATATGACATCTGTTATCACGAACAAAATTGCAGTATGTGACAGATTTGGACTTAAAGTATCAGAGAAAGAACAAAAACTACTACTAATGTACTGGATGCCTAAGATGCATAAGAACCCATCCGGAGCTCGCTTTATTGTAGTATCAAGCACTTGCAGCACCAAGCCACTCAGTAAAGCGTTCCTTTTGCCTTTAAATTAATTTTGAACAAGTACACAGATTCCATCTAAAAAGAAAATTTTACAGCAACATCAAAACTTTCTGGGTTGTGAAAATCCTTTTCCAGCAATTGAAAAGTTGAACGTCATCAACACTAGGAAAAAGGCCAAATGCATCTCAACATTCGATTTCAGTACACTATACACCAAAATTGAACATAAGGATCTACTGAAAGAATTGTACAACGTAGTTGACTTTGTGTTTGAGGGGAGAACTAAACAATATATTGAATTCTCTTCTTCTAAGGCATTTATCGCAAAGAAAACAAAGCCTTTGTTTTTCTCAGGCATCACTTAAGTCTGCTATAAAACATCTCATATTGAAAGCTATTTCCAGATAGGCAACATACTCCTTTTACAAAACACAGGCATTCCTATGGGTATTGACTCAGCACAATTTTTGGCAAATTTATATCTACACAGGCATGAGTATAGATTCATGTCAAAACTCATTCATAGCGATATAGCTCGTGCTCGAAAATGTCATGGATGCACACGATTCATCGATGACATATGTCTTCGAAATGATGGAGGAGAGTTTTGTAGATCATACGAGCAAATATATCCTGCAGAGCTGAAGTTGAAGTGTGAGCATAATGGACAACATGCTACATTTCTCGAATTTGACATATCTATAGTAGATGGCATATCCGTCTAAAAACTCTTTGACAAGCGCGATGATTTCAAATTTTCTATACTGCGAATGCCAGATCGCGAAAGTAACATCCTTTCGTATATTTTTATGGCACTGTCTTGTCAGAATATCTTCGCATTGCTCGCGCAACTCTTCTAATAGAAGATTTTCTTCCAAGGGTTGCCAGTCTGTACAACAGGATGTTGTCTCAAGGAGGACAAAAACCTAAAATTATCAGACAGTTTCATAAAGCTATGTAAAGACATCCTCATCTTTTTATTTTAGAAATTCAATGTAATACCGAAAGGCATCATATATGACATAAGACTCAGAATAACTTTGGGTGTGGTGGTACCTGATCAGTACTGCTTGGGGAGCCAAGGCAGTTGACTGTATTGTTTTCAAATCCCCGAAACAGTCGCCTTGGTAAATAACTGATGAACACCTAGGAGATTTTGATGATGTTATTTCTTTGCTGTATATTAACTGTTATAAACTTATGCTGATGTCATATCTTTACCATTTAGATGACAAAATCATAGAGAACCCTTAATGATCTATTGCTTGCACTTGCATGACGTTACTAAACATCATTGCTGTATTTATGTCCATCCGAGTGATTTAAACTGTTTAACTACTTTTGAAATATATATATATATATATATATATATATATATTATATATATATATATCTATATATATATATATATATTATTATATACACTGTATAACAACTTTTACTGTATGACAACTTTTGTTGAGAAATTGGAACTTATTATTGGGTTTGAAATCTAGCAATCTTTTTGATTGCGCAATTGCCGATATAAAATCTAATTAAGCATACCCACCCCCCGCCTAGGGAGGGCGTGAGGGAGTGGCTATTTGGAGCGTATTGTACCCAAAATCGAGTGTTTACCAGCTTGTAAAGGGGGATTGTCGTGATTATATTGTATCAGTATGTGTGTCTTTATTATCGTACTTGGGTAATTTCATCACTTTGAGCCCGAAATGCAGAAAACGGACGTCTGTGAAATCGAGGTCGGAAATTCTGCGCCCGAGACCGAGCATTTTATTAAAGTTAGGATGACGTACACGCACACCGTATCCTACGATATATACGAACTTACGTTTATCAACATATCATTTTATTCGCATGCAACACGAACATGAACACTATACAAAAATACCTACTGCAGACACAGAAAAACGGGTCAAGAGTACAAATCAAAAAAAGTAACATTTTGTTTTCGTAAATTTATATAAGAACAATTGTCCTGACTTTTGGCATACTAAAATAGATTTGTCTCATTGTGTACAGCATACGCGTATACGGCCTTTGCGACATTCAGAGGTGGTACAGTGCATGTGAGGTTACAGGATCAATATTTGATGGATTATTTGGACGTTAATTGTACCAGAAAATAAGCAGTTTTGAAATCATCCAGACGTGCGTGACTGCAACTGTTATGAACAGTTCTGCAGAGTGTGTTGCCCGATGCAACGATAGCTGGACGCTGACACTGCTCGTTGCATTTATGTGAAATTTCGTCGCAGTCGCCAGGAGTCATCCCATCGTTATTTTGAACTTCTTGGTCTACATCGTTAGGACACCCCGCGGTCTGTTACAGCCCAAACTTTGGTAAAGAATATCTGACATACCATTACTGTGAGGAAGTGTCAATTTATTAGTGTATGAACGAATACTAGCGCCATTTTAATGAGCGGTAGGATATATCGCGTCTCGACTCCCGCAATATCAAGCAAAGTGCAAGGTGCGCTCTCGCTCTAATATTGTGTACATCACACCCAAATGTGCTGCTTCAGAGATGTCTTTCATCATCGATCCAAGCTTATTTTCACCAAGAGGTGAGTTACAGACCCACACTTTATCTGTGTATCAAAATTCGGTCTTCCGTCTTTGAAGCAAAGCGAACTGTTTTCGGTTTTCTCGAGGGTCTACGGATTAGTGTACGTTCGAGTGCACCGACCGCGCAATTTCGAAAATGCTTTTAGGGGCCTATTTTACACCGCTATCAGTGCTAAAACAATATTTTAGCATCGCTGGAATGAGCTCTCGTCCAATCAGAATGGTACATGGTAGCATGATATAATATAATCCATGTTCGAATGTTAATTAATCCCGATCATTTTATATGTCAATGGAAAAGCCATAATCTGTGGTTTCTAAAATGTAACGTTTATAGTAGTTTATTGTTTTTGTTTCTATCACTGGCAAAGTGCTTGATATACAACAATATATACACAGATACTGATTCTGTACATGTGTCCAAATATTTGAGTATACTGTACGTAATCTATAAAATGCAAAACAACAGTGTACACTTAGTGTGCAAAGATCTGCATTACTCGTGATCGGCATAGAAATACACTATGCATATCAACGTATTGGGTTGTTCAATATACAAAGATATACGCTGCATATGCAATTAGTATTCTATTCCATATACATCAATATACGTAACTATGCTAAGCGCATATCAAGCATTTTGTCTAGTGTATGTTACACCTACCCCATTGTTGAAATCCAAGATGGAGGCAAAGATGGCGCAAAATGAACCCTCAAGGGCAATATTTGACTTTTGGAACATCAAAATTGATTAACTATAGACCCTAAGGATTACAAAATGTAGGTCAAAAAAATATCCATGGGGTGCATGGGAACCCTACGACCCGACAAGCCTACAAGTTTTACTTAGTCGACAATGAAGGCTGTGTAGTATATTTTAATCCTACTGAAGAATAGCAATACCAAGTTTTGCTGAAAGTATTCACGTTTCAAATTTGGCCAGTTACTTCCATGTTCTTGTTTGGGCTAAGATGTTTGCTGTAGAAGTGCTATAGGTATGGCACAAGATGTTTACTCTGTCACATTCCAATTAGTAATTTCAATGATATATTTTCTTTTCTATTTACAGGCATAAGTATTAAGTGGCGGTTCACATATCTCTGAGTACATTTCCCATACGTTAGCATATCGGCAAAACTCAAGATGCTAAAGGAACATGAACCAGCTGAGATCATACAATGTAGGGCTTGTATTGACTTTTTGGGAGACAACATATTTGAAGCGATCCATGGCAAACCAATGATTCCCTCCGAAATTTCGCGAGTATGAAAGGCAAGCAAACAGACAAAGTAGAGTTCATGTACATAGATCACGTATTTAGTATTTTTCAGAAAATAAAAAATAACTTTAACCATTTTCCTTGTCGTGTTTTATTTTCAATTGATGCATGTTCATTCGGGATTTACAGACTCCATAATTCTTGAATCAGACAAAATTGCTTTGGATAAATTTGCTAAGTAAAAGAATTTAGTACCATTTAGTGATTAGGCTCATTAAGACCATAAAATTGCATTTCATTATTTATAGAGACATTTATAATATTTTATATATATACAGGTTTTCATCTGGTACATTCAATACATTCTACAACACATGATCTCAGAAAACTGAGAAGAGGTTAAGTTTCAAAGGTAGTACCCTAAACTGAAAAAAAAGATCGATACAAGGTCAACTGTAGGTTTATGACAATGTGGAATTTATCAGAACTATGCTTTCAATTTATGACACCAAAGAGTGCATTTTATACAGCAAGGATATACAGAGAGATTGGGACAATACCTATATATTTGTGGGGAGTCGACAATGCATACAACTTTGAAATAAAGAGAGCAGTGTTCGGTTTATAGCTTACGTTAGTTATTTAATACTTATGCCAAATATATGTAATGGCAATAAACTTAAGCTTTACTGATTGAAAATGATATGAAAATGATTTTGTCAAAGAGCTTAGTTGCGAAGATTCACTTTCAAAGCAATGCAATCACTTAACAGCCAATACTTGTGTTTTTATGTACGCGTACTGTACAGTAGCATGTAGTGTTAGCCCTGCGTAATATGCTGTGTGTTTTAAGCATTATACGACTTCCAACCACAGCACTGCTGACTCTCACAGCAAAATCCTGCGGACGGGATCCCGATTTGGTCCGCACGCGTGAAACTACCTGTTTTAATTATTTTTCGGCCGAAATCAATTCGACTCTGCCCTATGCTTACCCGAATAACTAAATCGCTAACAGACTGCAAAAACGTTTGCTCTCGTGATGTCCAAAACCGTTAGTTTACCAGTTATATACGGTCAAGGGTCCAGTGGCCGGCCGTTAGCAAGATATGACGGGCCACTGGTCGTTTGACCGCAAATCGCTGGTAAAAACAGTTTAGAACCTCAGAAGAGCACAGTTTTTGCTATCTGTGAGCGGTTGGGTTATTCGAGAAGGCATAGAGCGGAATCGAATTAATTTAGGCCGTAAATAATAAGAAAATGTAGTTTTCTTATGCGCGGTCCTTATAGACACCGCTTCAGGACCGTGTCCACCAAATTTGTAGTAGCTGGTAGAAGAAATCGTCATTTTTCTGCTGGTCTTCCTGCTGGAAGACAAAGTATGTGTCCTTCAGGATCATGGCCGGGCCGTTTGTTGCTCAATAGCAGCGTTTGTCTGCAGAGCCCAGGATCTCCGCTAAGAAAGGCTGCAGAAAAACCTGAAGACCACAGGCTCCTGTCCTGTGTGCTTCCAGTCAAAGCCCCGCACTCGGACATGCATGCCAGTGATGTGTCCAATCTTTTCGAGAGGGCTATTAGCGTCCCTTTTTTCATGCCCTTGCCAGTCTCCCACACCCTAAAGGCATATGCTGTAGTGCATTGACAGGGCCCCTTTATATTGTTTTTTCGACAAACAGTTTGATCTGGTACCCAAATGATGTTGGGAGCCCTTCTTGGTAAAATGTGCCTAAATGTAGTCTAAAAAACGGGTTTTCCACTTTCAGAAACAACGCACGCATCCCCTAAAGTCACCAAAAGTCCTGATCTGTTTTAGGGGATTTGACGCTTGCATTTATCAATTTCGGGCAAGAGACACTATTTGAAAACAAGATATTTTTTTAAATCAGTAAACAGAGGCTCCGAGGTCCTTCTCAAGAGGACTTATTTTGGCGGGAGCCTCTATTTGCCAATTTGCCAGACCCGGACCTCGGTTGTGCTTCACGCAACCACTTTGTATACTACTGCCATAGTGTGCCAATATATGCTGAAATAGAAAAGCATAACCAAACTAAACGAACTGTGGTCTATTCAATTTGAGTAGAAGGAAAAGACGGATACGTTGATTCTATGATGTATAAGTCAATATAAACGGACTGCAATGGATATATTTATTGCGTCACCTTAATACACGAGCGGCGGGCGAGCAGATGATGATCAATATTTTATTGAAATTAACTTGATAAAATGTTCACTATCGTCATTAGATATCGGCCAACTTTAAATGCACTGTCAGGCTTGGTGCGCGGTACTTTACATCGCAAGGCCATTCTAGCCGGTGTGAAACTATTGAGTGATCGCCTGTTTAGTTTAAGTGCCTTATTATTAGACTTATGTCTACGGTTTGAACGGATGACTGCCCAAGGTTCTGACAGAGTAGGACACTGTTTGATGACTACAGGTATTTGCGTACAATAATTGATTGACATGCATACTGTCAAGTATCAAAACTCGTGTGGTATAGAACACAAAAATAGGAGACAGATTTCTAGAATATAAAGTTGTGAAAGCCCTGATAATATTAATTGCCACTTAATACACAAATTTGTCAATCTTTGTCGACAGAGACTTTGTTATTTGTTCTTTCATATCCTTGAAATATCAAATTTGCTAATAAAGATTGATTACATCCATATTATCAAATGTCAGGTTGACCAATTTACAGACTATATAGAGATAAAGATATCCTTAAGTGAGAAATGACACAATTAGTAATGAATTTTGTACAGTGATATATTATGGATGTTGCGCAAAAAATGTACCAAAATTTGACTGCCTTAGGGAAATTGAAAAATATATTGTTTGTAAAAAATCAAAAGTGAGTTTTTCTTTTTCTTTTGTCTCTCTGTTGGTAATACATTGACCATTCATATTCTCCTATAATGTTTAATTGTCTGTTAAAAATTGTAGGATGCGTCAGCTTTACATAATTATTAACTACAAATTTTTAAATAATTATCGGTAAGTAGGGCTAGGAAGGTAGGTATTGATTATAGCTTATTGGTTTGAACATGATGCCTTACATGGTCCCTAAGATATTGTATTAATAGAAGACGTGCTTGCAGGAATCGATACACTTCGAAGATTAAATACCAAAACTTTTTGGATTGTTTGTATTTAGGTTCACGAAAAATCTCAATACTCAACCCAAATATTATTACTTCTCTGATGCTTGTGAAAAAACCATGAAAATACGTCTTCGAATTAGAGTTTACTGTACTGATAATTTCAGTATATTATAATAATAACTTACCTCCAGTTCGGTCAGTTTTGTAGCGGACATAGCATCATTCTGGAGGGTACAAGTGTTATTTTCGAACTTCTTAATTGCAATACCTAAAGCTTTCTTATGGACTTTTTTAGGTCAGTTTCATCACATGGCATGTTGATGTCCCGCTGCATTATCTTTTTGTAGTCTTCTTCTGCGTTATTAATTCCTTTCATGTATTGGGATTCGATGATTTGATCCCATGTTGACTGTACATTTGGAATACTACCAGGGGTGGAAAGTGCTTCTAGATATATCTTCACAAGCTCACATAATTCTGTATATAAATAGAGTAAATAATTCTTGCTATAAATAATACTGCAGTAAAACTAGAGTATGGTAATATATATATATATATATATATATATATATATATATATATATATATATATTATATATATATATATATATATATATATATATATATATATATGTGTATGTATGTATGTATGTATGTATGTATGTATGTATGTATGTATGTATGTATGTATGTATGTATGTATGTATGTATGTATGTATGTATGTATGTATGTATGTATGTATGTATGTATGTATGTATGTATGTATGTATGTATGTATGTATGTATGCATGTATGTATGTATGTATGCGTGTGTGTCTGTGTTCGTATGTGTGTGTAACGCCGATGGGTTTCAAAATCACGAGGAGTAGAATGCTCGATACCATATTAAAGCTAGATAGATTACTATTTTAACCAGTTTATATTCCAACTACAGAATTCATTTCGTATGGTCAGCAAAGGTTGGCTAGGCTCGTTTGGTTGTTTTATCAGAGTGATGAATTCACGGTACAAGCTCGCACAGGTTGTCCTTGGAAATTGATCCTGAACAATACTCCTTTTGTTTAACGCTATTAACACTTGCGGGAGTTTCAATTGAAATTTGCATATATATTAGACTGATACTGATATCAATATGGGTGTTACTGTTTCTTTCACTCTTTACACGAAAGAAATGTACAATACACCGTCAAAAGGAAATAATTAAACAATGTGAAGCATATTCAGATACACCTGTTATTATATGAGGAATGTTACTCATCTGCTACCCCAAAACGGGCTGATTTTTGATCGAACCACAATCACTCGACAAAATGCTTGATATGCGCTTAGCATGTTTACGTATATTGATCAATATGGAACACAATATTAATTGCATATGTAACGTATATATTTGTATACGGAACGTCCAAATACGTCAACACGCGTAACATATTTCTGTGCAGATCAAGAGTATACGCAATGCAGATCTTTGCACGCTAGGTGTACACTGTAGTTTTATAACTGGTTCAAACGTTAATTGGTTCAACGTTAATGTGTTCAACGTTTCATAGCTGGTTCCAGTAAGTGTACAACAAGAAGCTTGTCACAACTTATAACCATCATTTTATCAACCATTAATCTGGTTTGGTACGGTATTGTGACAAAATTTATGAAACTAGTGGGGTCAATCAAATATGGATATTAAAGAACTCCAAAGAATTGATAAATATTTTACAAAATAACAAAAACATGTACAATTCAATCCACACATTTGATTTTTCAACGTTGTACACAACCATCGCACATAACAAACTGAAAGACAGGCTATCATCTCTCGTGAAGAAAGCCTTCTTTTACAAGAATGGTAGTCGTAGGTATGAATACATTGCCATCAAGCGCAACTTAGGCTATTTCACCAACAACAGTGATGCCAAACTCAAATACAGTAATGTTGAGGTGATTCAAATGCTATATTTCCTAATTGACAACATATTTATCGAGTTTGCTGGCATAACATTAAGGCAAACCATAGGCATTTCCATAGGCACAAACTGCGCCCCACTTCTTGCAGACTTTTTTTTGTATTCGTATAAAGCAGAGTTCATGCAATCACTTCAGAAATTTGGGTGTAAAAGGATTGCCAAGCGATTTAACAAACCCACAGATATATTGATGATCTCATCAGTTTAAACAATTCTGGTATATCCAATTATCTACACCGCATCTACCCAGATGATTTAGAAATAAAAGAAACAACTGAAAGTGTGGACTCGGCATCATACCTAGATGTATTGTTTGAAATTAGACATAATACACTATATACTAAGCTGTATGACAAAAGTGACGATTTCAATTTTGAAATCATAAACTTTCCCTTTTTGTCGAGCAATATACCATCATCTCCAGCATATGGTGTGTATATTTCACAACTCCTCAGATACACTGCAGAAGAGCATGCCATTCATATGAAGACTTTCGAGTTAGACACAGCCTATTAGCTCAAAAATTAGTGAGGCAAGGATTCTCAGAAAGTAGATTAGTGAAATCATTTAAGAAGTTCTACGGTAGATACGGAGATGTTGTATCAAAATATGACCTGTCTGTTTCTTAAATGATGAGTGACAGCATACCAAATTTTGACTCACAAAAGTAATTTCGTGAATTCACCAAATAACAATGGATTAGTCGCTTTAGGTCAATCTTGACGGGTGCGGCTAGCTGACAGGGTACGCTTACCCATTCCGGACACCTGGTACCACCACTATTTTGTGGTTCAAGATGGCCCCATTGCTTTGTCACCATCTATATGTTCCTTGGACCTGGTAATTTTCACAGTTTACCTTGAATGATAACGATTATTGGACCTGATTTGATGTCTTTTGCATTTTATCAGTATACGTACGTGTGTACTGAACGTATTAAACACATGTACAAAATCATTATCTGTGTAATGTTGTTGTATATCAAGCATTTTTCCCAGTTAAAGGTTCTTGATGGTTGTTATATCTTGAAAGCCTACTGAATCAGGACCTGCATGATACCATCCTGGCACCCTTGGGCATTTTGAAGTAATCAAGATGACCGCCGAAAATGTAAATGGTAATATAACAGCTCTACGAGATGATACGAGAGTTATCTTGGTGTGATTTGCTAGTTAAATTAAGTTGAGGAATTAATTTTTTTAAGTGACTGACGTGAACATTTTATAACACAGTATGAAAACGCAAAAATACAGATAAAGTCCCATAAATGAGTTTACTGTATTATTGTATAATACACGTGAATTCCCATGAATCCAGATGAATACAGGTTTGCTGAAGACAAGCAATGGATCATTAACTATGTTCATCTGTATATGCACTGTTCAGCTTAAATACATGCAATAATCCATGCAAATACAGTAGTATTATTGGGTTTTCATGCGGTGTAATTTGCGTAAAAATCTTAAAATTGCCGCCGAAATGTCCGTTACATCACGACAAAGTCATATTTTAAGCAAATCGACAACAATGTCATTGGTTTCCGTGTCTTTGATCAAGTTTTAGGTGGCAACGAAGGCACATCCTTAGTTCTTTTAACCCTAAACTCTACTTATCACAATCTAATAATTTTGCCGCCATAAATCCTAAATGGCCGCAAAAACGGTTGCAACTATATACATCGAGACGTATATCCATTTATTAAGTATGTTTTAGACTGATTTTCATTTACTGTGTTTGATATTATAGGGGTGGAGATATTTGACTTTCTTGCCAAAAATATAAATACACTCTTTTAAACACTACATCATATTATGCCATCCATGATGATTGCTTCAGTCAGCAGATACAATGCTCATTTTTGTCACAAATATTAGTTTTTAACTGATCTTTGTTTACGCTTGCACTTAACATTAAACATCATTACTAATAGAAAACGATAGAAATATAACTGAAATTATGAATCCCTCATCTAGCACAAAGAATATAGAGCACAATATGATCACGTGTTTGATATATAAGGTTTATCTGAGATACATAGCCAAATAGTCTCTATATTAATGTTAGATAAAGATTTGTCCATGACTTGTTCAGTCAATCATTCCTCGGGTGCTTCCTGTAATATTTCTTAATCATTTTCTTCGTCAACACTGTTGGTCCATCTGTTTTGATATTACATATCCTGTTACATCCACAAAAAATTAAGCAAGCCAATATGATCAGTAGAACATCTGCATCTTTCTGTGGAATATGGGGATCCGTGCATATCAACAATGAATCAGTTTAAGTATTTCTGGAGGTGCAGGCGGTACATGACTTGGTACTGCACAGGGGAAAGTGAAATGTTTGGTTCATCTTTGAGCAACCAAAGTCACACGGACCCCTGTCTGGTGCATCTTTTTCAGCGCTGCCTTACGAATACAAATTTGCAAGTGTGCAGGCTTGATCAAGTATCTACCAATTTATGCTAATACATCTTGGCTCGAAGGTTCTTCATTTTTCCAATAGCTGTTGGCAGACTTTATCAACGTTTGAACTTATTCTCTGTGACATTTAGAATGGCAATTTTATGGTGGTAGAGGAGTATTTGGACTGAGTTTGTGACGTTTGCTCACCTGTTTTCCGGCACGATCACTTCCAGTAAAACCCTTTATGCTGTAATCATACTACCTGTCAAAACAAGATACGCGGTGGCTTCACTCCACTTGGCCAAGATGATTTACTAGAAAACATCGACAAAGTACTGAACTTTGCTTGACCAAAGATCTTCCAAGGATTGTGCATCCATCAGAGACGATGGCTTCTGGTTGTTGCAAAGTTCTTGCTGATTGTTAGGGCCCAAGCCGACCGGCTGGGACCCTATTGTTATTGCTCAAGTTCTACTACTTCCTCTTCTTCCTCTTTTTCTTCTTCTTCTGCCGATTCTTTGTCGACCTAGATCTCTAAAACGGCTGAACGAAAACTTCTAAAATTTGCAGGGCTAGTAGGTATCAATTAGTACTCGTGCACCTGACCCTTGAAATTTTGATTGGTCACGTGACCTGGTGGCCATATTGGATTTTCCAAAAACCTAAAAATGGCTTCTCCAGAAGACCTAGGGGTCTAGTCGATTTGAAATTTTTTGTATAGTAAGCATGACCTAAGGTCTCTAGAATTTGCAAATAAAATCGCATGCGGTCACGTGACCTTGGCCACCATATTGGATTTTCTAAAATAGTCATTTAATCTTTAAAAATCTTCTTCTCCAGAACCGAAACATCGATTAAGCTAAAATTTTACTCATGTCATCCTTACAGTGATCTCTATTAAGTTTGCAAAAGACATTTCGATCGGTCACGTGGTTTGGCCGCCATACTGGATTTTTTGAAATCACAATTTATTCTTTAAAAATCTTCTTCTCCAGAACAAATTCACCAATTGAACTAAAATTTAATAAATGTCATCTACAGTGTGATCTCTTTCAAGTTTGCGAAAAGCGTTTCGATGGTCACGTGGTTTAGCCGCCATATTGGATTGTGCAAAAAATCGTAATTTAATCTTTAAAAATCTTCTTCTCCAGAACCAAAACACTGATTAAGCTGGAATTCTACTCATGTCATGCTTACAGTGATCACTTTCAAGTTTGTGAAAGGCGTTTTGATCGGTCACGTGGTTTGGCCGCCATATTGGATTTTGCGAAAATCGTAATTTCATCTTTAAAAATCTTCTTCTCTAGAACCAACACACCGAGTAGACTGCAATTTTACATGTATCATCTATTGTAATATCTCTTTCAGGTTTGTGAAAGGCATTCGGATAGGTCACATGGTTTTGCCGCCATATTTGATTTTGCAAAACTCGTAATTTAATCTTTTAAAATATTTTCCTCCAGAACCAATACACAGATTGAACTAAAATTTTACACTCATAATCCCTAGTGGTAGTTCTTTCTAATTTCCGAAAGGCGTGTGGGTCAGTCAGGAGGTTTGTTCACTGTAGTGGATATAGCGAAAATCGCAATTTAATCCTTAAAATTTTCTTCTCAAAAACCAACACACAGATTTAACTGAAATGTTACTTCATATCTTTCTTAGTGCGAGCACTTTCAAGTTTGCGAAAGGTATTTGGATCGGAAAGTCGCCCCAATGTTCATAAGGCAGCAGTTTAAACCTCGTCAGTCAGAAGATCGATCAGTGATGTATGTTATATTGTACACTTGAGAGTCAAAGACGGAACAACAGACTGCAATGCCCGCTGTCAAATTCAACTAGCAGTCGCACGAACCCTAATCTCGGCCCATTGTGTATAGTAACTTCAGCGCCCAGGTTTTGTACGCCAGGATGACGTTGTCAAGTATACTGCCACGGAAGTACTTAGAAGAGCGTGCCACTAACTTTAGGGGAGGCCGACTGCTGTGATTGACTGAAATAGAGCGGGACAAGGTCCTGCCACAATTACTGGGGTCTACACACAGCTGTTTTGTGAGTGTCAAGGATCATAAATGAAGCTATTCGGGTAATTTTGTATGTAGGTGTCTGAATGCACGCTCACTTGTTCATCACGAATAAAAAGTAAGATATATGACATTGCAAGGTGTGGTGATTTTTTTATGTTTCTCTATCTGACATGCATGGAGTGGCCCTGGTGTGTTGTGTAACTGAGAGCATGTAGCTGATTAAAAATGTAAACAAGCCACATCAAAATTGCTGATACACATCGATTAAAACAACACCTTGTGTAATGAAGTTCGTGGTGACGTTGAGATCTAATTGAAACATGTCAATATTATGAAGTAAGGGTATGATAAACATTATAGGCTGTTTGTCATAAACATTTTGAATCGGAAAGTGAGAAGTAAAATACTTGTAGAAAAATGTATTGCGTCACTGTTGCTGAAATAACAGGCTATCGACTCAATGCCGGCGAACTGCAAAATCGTCACTCACAGCCTGCAGGTAAAATGGTTAATCAGAGCTGGACGCTCTTGCCATTGTTCTAGGTCGACCATATCAGTTGTTAGTGTAGCTGTTCAGAATGTTTGTTTGCGCAGCTTTTTACAGTGGGAACACTCAGTAAACATGCACTTCCTCAATTCCAAGGTTTGAATATTTAAGCATGTGGACTTGAGTGACACCAACGTTCAGAAACAACAATGCTAGAAACTTTACTCGGCAGATCGTCCATGTAGCCGACACGAACACGAAGTACCACTACTGTCACTATTCAGTTTCAACGATCAACTCCATGAGTAATTTAGAACGTTCTTGTGTATGTTATCCAAACACTCTACATTAGGTGCCATACAATAAATTCTTTGTTTGCCGTTCGCGTGCTGGTAGGATTTTCAATGGACGAAATCTGAAAAACAAACATAAATCGCCTGCTTGAAAATAAGGTGCGTTGTGGCCTTCCTTCGTTCGCAATGACGCAGGCAGTGTTTCCGCTGCCTGCTCGCAAAATCGCAAATGCGAGAAAAAAGTAGCGTTTGCCGAGAAGATTTAGGCAAATATTATCCAAACTTGCGGATCGAAAATTGCAGATGACGTCATCACTTTGTCTGTCCACGCGCTGTCCTGCATTCAACTTGAGAAGTAATACTTTATCTCTGTGCATCCCCGACCTTATGCGTCAGAAGATCGTATTGTAAACACAGTAATGAATAAAATTGTTACGAAATAGCTAACAAACCAAAAGTACCCATGTTTACCATGACTATTTGACTAAGATGTTACTAAGTTTTGGGTTGGACAACTTCGCACAATGTACCTACAGATTGCTCCGTGCACTGTGCAGTACAACGTCGTCACAGGCGTGCTGTTTACTTGGTAGTTTGTATAAGTATAGTTTATGCTACGTTCCGACGTTCTCTTCCATAGAACGTCAGAACATAGCATAAACTACACTTATACAAATACCTAGCTCTGCATGACAGGGCTGTGTGTTACCGGCGTTATACGATGTGGTGGAGGCCGTATAACGCCGGTAACACACAGCCCTGCCATGCAAACAGCACGCCTGTGAGTGTCATCATCAACACTGAAGGATCGTAGTGACGGTGAAACTAAGCAAAAACGGCAAACTTTCGTTTTTGACTTTAGGCAGCTCCACCAATATTGGGGAGAAACCACCCCTAACACAGGTTGTAAGCGCAAGTAAAGCTATGAAATGGAAAGAAAGATTATGATCAGAGTAGGAAAGTCGACTGGAATTTGCAAAGTTAGGAACGGCATGGTTAAAAGCATACGGCTTTTTTTCAACGTAGAGCGAGTAAGGCACTCCTGAACGGCGAAAATGTTGGTGGTGTATTGCTGCCAACAAGAAAATATCTGTACTGACGTTAGGAACTTGTGTGAATTGGCTTCCTTAAAGATGAATTCGCAAGAATTTTCAGTGTATTGTGACGTGATATTGTAAACAGATTTTCAGAGAAGGCGCTCGCTCGTCCGCAGAGTACAGTCGACGTACTTCCGCATTCATATTGTGCAAATGTGCAAGTCTTGTCGCGATATTTGAGCATTTAACTTGACCGTCAGTGAAACAAAATGATGTTTCTCCATATCAAATCATTATGTGTTTTATATTTTCGGGTTCTCTTTACGTATTAGACATGAACATTTGGATATATGATCCGTGATTTTCGTGATCCGTGGCATGATTCATATCAAGCTGGCCGTGAATAGGCACTGACGTTTTTGATGATGACCTGACCCAAGTGTCATCGATGCGCTGTGCGCTGCCAGTGTCCGAGCATCGCTTGTTAAATTCATAGAGCTACCAAAGCTCCATGCTAAATTCAAGCGTAAAGCAAATTTATCGGAAGTCTATAATGCACACATTTCTCAAGTCTAAGAGTATTTTACTTTTGAACAGCTATGAGAATGGATATCTAATTCATTTGAAAAACTGGTATGCAGAAGCAGGTTTCGTGCCGTTGTCTATAGCGATATGTGCAGTACAGCATTGATAGCGATTACAGGTTTGTAACTATTAAATATAGCTGCATCGCATACGCCTAACTTTTGCCTCAGGACTAGTATTATTTGACACTTAAAAAGGAGGATTCGTACTCAAGGCTGTTATGATTTGTTCAGCTACCCACTCTTCTTACTGCAAAACTTTTAATCTTATAAAAGAGACTGTAGTTTCAACTTTTACCACGATGTTTAGCATTTGTTTCCTGAGTAACAACTCCATACTTTGTTATTGCCAGTAACTTTTGCATTTTAATATTTGGAATTTTCAGGTTTTGAAGAACACCCCTTTTGTTCTACCCAACATTTTGAAATTCATAGTGTACAGGCATTAAAACAACTAGTACTACGCCAAGAAAAATAAAACGTTTCTTTCTTATTCTAGACATATTTCAAAAATTATGTGGTGACGCGGGTTTCTTTTTTCATTCTTCAATCAACAACGCAGGAAAAAATGACAACATCATGATGCATGCAGAGACAAATGTACAGCAGTGTTGCTTTATTATTTTTGTACAGCAACAGTTCAGCGGTTTAAGTGCAGCATTTGCACAGTTTTCACAGAGTAATATAAGAGTGAAATATGTATACAGTTCTGATCTGAATGTTAGTGTCAATTATTTGTACGGTTCTGTTTTATACATGCACTATCGTGATGTATTTTTTGCAGGTTTTTTTTTTCATGTATTTCCTCATTAGCAGAAAATAGGACGCAGAGGAAAAACTTTATTTTTCTTGTCATCACATCAGTCTGTATGGCTGACAAGTGACCACACAATTAATGGACTTTTATTGTAATACTATTTCCCATTTGTCTATGACACACACTTTTTAAAGTCATGTAAATGGGAAATGGGGAAAATGACCTTTGACACGATATTTTCATGTATAACAACTAGTTCAAGGATATATCAACACATAGGACACATATTAAATTTACAGAATGAGCTAGGATGGTATACATCAATTTGGCTTAAAATGCTGGTTCGCCTAGACATAAAATGATGTGGTGAGGCAGGAAGTTGTTACTGTAATTTTTTTTTTCTTCAATCAACAACACGGAGTTAAACATGACAACATAATAGGAATGCACGCAGACTGCACAGCAGTGTTGCTTAATTATTTGTGTATAACAACAGTTCTTTGATTAACTTAAGCGCAGCATTTGCACAGTTTTGACAGCGCAATATAAGAGTTACATATGAGTACAGTTTTGAATGGAATATAAATGTCAATTATTTTTTTTAAGCTTCTGTTTTATACATATACTATCGCCGAGTTTTTTGTGTTTATTTTTTTTTAATTATTTCCCCATGAGCAGAATAAAGGCTGACGCGGCGGATCTGAATTAACGGGCATGAGGATGACAGACAAACTTTTTATTTTTCTTGTCATCACATCAGTCTGTATGGCTGACAAGTGACCAATCAGTGGAAATTTATTGTAATGCTATTTCCCGTTTGTCTATGACACACTTTTCAAAATCATGTAAATGGGAAATGAGAAAAATGATCTTTGACAGAAAATTTTCACTTATAACAACTAGTCAAAGGATTTGTCAACACATAGGACACATGGTAAATTCCAGACTGAGCTATGATGCTCTACATCAATTGTACTTAAAATAGCTTGTTCGCTCTCTCAGTCAAGCATACTTTTCACAATCATTTCACATGGGAATTGAGATGCGTGAGCTTATAAATGTATTTTCACATGTGTTAACAACTAGTCTAAAGATTTCTCTACACATGAAACACATGGAAGCTCAAAATTTGCACATTGTATCATCAATGCAAGTACTTTCAACCATGGCAACCGCTTGGGCCCCGCCAACGCTGCTTGCAGCTTTAATTCTACTTCTTCTTCTTCTTCCGCTCTTTTTTTGTCGACCTAGAACTCAAGCACCGCTTACCGCAAACTTCTGAAACTTGCAGGGCTAATAGGTACCTATGAGATCTCGTGCACCTGGGTATAGAAATTTCGAATAGTCGCGCGATGTGGCGGCCATATTGGATTTGCGAAAAATACCAATTTAATTTTAAAAATCTTCTTCTCCAGAACCAACATACAGATTTAGCTGAAATTTTACTCATGTCATCCCTAGCAGGATCTCTTTCAAGTTTGCGAAAGGCGTTTCGATCGGTCACGTGATTTGGCGGCCATCTTGGATTTTACGAAAATCACAATTTAATCATTGAAAATCTTCTTCTCCAGAACCAACGCACCGATTTAACTCAAATTTTACTCATGTCTTCCCTAGGAGGATCTCTTTCAAGTTTGCGAAAGGCGTTTCGATCGGTCACGTGATTTGGCCGCCATCTTGGAATTTAAGAAAATCACAATTTAATCATCGAAAATCTTCTTCTCCAGAACCAACACACCGATTTAACTGAAATTTCACTCATGTCATCCTTAGAGTGATCTGTTTCAAGTTTGCGAAAGACATTTGGATCGGTCACATGATTTGGCCGCCATCTTGGATTTTACGAAAATCGCAATTTAATCATTAAAAATCTTCTTGTCCAGAACAAACACACCGATTTAACTGAAATTTTACTCATGTCATCCTTAGAGTGACCTCTTTTAAGTTTGCGAAAGACATTTGGATCGGTCACATGATTTGGCCGCCATATTGGATTTTTGAAAAATACCAATTTAATCTTCAAAATTCTTCTTCTCCAGAACTAACACCAAAGTCTTTTCGCAAACTTTATAGGCCATAGTACTAGATGCTCTATAATAAATTTCAAGGAAATTAACCTGGCAGTTTTTGAGAAGAAGATTTTTAAAGTATTATTTTTCTGATTTTTCAATGACCTTTGACCTCCAATATACCTCTGCAGCAAAGCTATACAAATGGCTTATTCTGGCCTATGTAAGAGTCATATCTAATTCTAGGCAATCTAATAGAGCAAGAGGTCAGATTTTTGGTATATAGGGATAACTACGAAAAACAATTTTTTTAACAAAATGTCACATGACTTCGATGACCTTTGACCTCAAATATACATATATGTCCATAACTTAGGAACCACAAGTGCTACATCCTTCATATTTGGTAGGATGGGAGACCTTATGACACCACATCCTGTACCTCATTAATTATGCGCATATCTAATTCTGAGCCAGCCATAGAGCTAGAGGTCTGATTTTTGTATATATGGATAACTTAGCAATACAATTTTTTTGACATAATTTCACGTGACCTCGATGACCTTTGACCTTGAATATACGTATATGTCCATAACTCAGTAACCACAAGTGCTACAGCCTTCATATTTGGTATGATGGGAGACCTTATGACACCACATCCTGTACCTCATTAATTATGCGCATATCTAATTCTGAGCCAGCCAATGGAGCTAGAGGTCTGATTTTTTGTATATATGGATAACTTAGCAATACATTTTTTTGACAAAATATCACGTGACCTCGATGACCTTTGACCTTGAATATACGTATATGTCCATAACTCAGTAACCACAAGTGTACACCCTTCATATTTGGTATGATGGGAGACCTTATGACACCACATCCTGTACCTCATTAATTATGCGCATATCTAATTCTGAGCCAGCCAATAGAGCTAGAGGTCTGATTTTTGGTATATAGGGATAACTTAGCAATACAATTTTTTTGACAAAATATCACGTGACCTCGATGACCTTTGACCTTGAATATACGTATATGTCCATAACTCAGTAACCACAAGTGCTACAGCCTTCATATTTGGTATGATGGGAGGCCTTATGACACCACATCCTGTACCTCATTAATTATGCGCATATCTAATTCTGAGCCAGCCAATAGAGCTAGAGGTCTGATTTTTGGTATATAGGGATAACTTAGCAATACAATTTTTTGACAAAATATCACGTGACCTCGATGACCTTTGACCTTGAATATACGTATATGTCCGTAATTCAGTAACCACAGTGCTACAGCCTTCATATTTGGTATGATGGGAGACCTTATGACACCACATCCTGTACCTCATTAATTATGCGCATATCTAATTCTCAGCCAGCCAATAGAGCTAGAGGTCTGATTTTTGGTATATAGGGATAACTTAGCAATACAATTTTTTTGACAAAATGTCACGTGACCTCGATGACCTTTGACCTTGAATATACGTATATGTCCATAATTCAGTAACCACAAGTGCTACAGCCTTCATATTTGGTATGATGGGAGACCTTATGACACCACATCCTGTACCTCATTAATTATGCGCATATCTAATTCTGAGCCAGCCAATAGAGCTAGAGTCTGATTTTTGTATATAGGGATAACTTAGCAATACAATTTTTTTGACAAAATGTCACGTGACCTCGATGACCTTTGACCTTGAATATACGTATATGTCCGTAATTCAGTAACCACAAGTGCTACAGCCTTCATATTTGGTATGATGGGAGACCTTATGACACCACATCCTGTATCTCATTAATTATGCGCATATCTAATTCTGAGCCAGCCAATAGAGCTAGAGGTCTGATTTTTGGTATATAGGGATAACTTAGCAATACAATTTTTTTGACAAAATGTCACGTGACCTCAATGACCTTTGACCTTGAATATACGTATATGTCCATAACTCAGTAACCACAAGTGCTACAGCGTTCATATTTGGTATGATGGGAGACCTTATGACACCACATCCTGTACCTCATTAATTATGCGCATATCTAATTCTGAGCCAGCCAATAGAGCTAGAGGTCTGATTTTTGGTATATAGGGATAACTTAGCAATACAATTTTTTTGACAAAATGTCACGTGACCTCGATGACCTTTGACCTTGAATATACGTATATGTCCATAACTCAGTAACCACAAGTGCTACAGCCTTCATATTTGGTATGATGGGAGACCTTATGACACCACATCCTGTACCTCATTAATTATGCGCATATCTAATTCTGAGCCAGCCAATAGAGCTAGAGGTCTGATTTTTGGTATATAGGGATAACTTAGCAATACAATTTTTTTGACAAAATGTCACGTGACCTCGATGACCTTTGACCTTGAATATACGTATATGTCCATAATTCAGTAACCACAAGTGCTACAGCCTTCATATTTGTATGATGGGGAGACCTTATGACACCATATCTGTACCTCATTAATTATGCGCATATCTAATTCTGAGCCAGCCAATAGAGCTAGAGGTCTGATTTTTGGTATATAGGGATAACTTAGCAATACAATTTTTTGACAAAATGTCACGTGACCTTGATGACCTTTGACCTTGAATATACGTATATGTCCATAACTCAGTAACCACAAGTGCTACAGCCTTCATATTTGGTATGATGGGAGACCTTATGACACTTCATCCTGTACCTCATTAATTATGTGCATATCTAATTCTGAGCCAGCCAATAGAGCTAGAGGTCTGATTTTTGGTATATAGGGATAACTTAGCAATACAATTTTTTTGACAAAATATCACGTGACCTCGATGACCTTTGACCTTGAATATACGTATATGTCAATAACTCAGTAACCACAAGTGCTACAGCCTTCATATTTGGTATGATGGTAGACCTTATGACACCACATCCTGTACCTCATTAATTATGCGCATATCTAATTCTGAGCCAGCCAATAGAGCTAGAGGTCTGATTTTTGGTATATAGGGATAACTTAGCATTACTATTTGTTTGACAAAATATCACGTGACCTCGATGACCTTTGCCCTTAAATATGAGTATATGTCCATAACTTATTAACCACAAGTGCTACTCCTTCATATTTGGCCGCCATATTGGATTTAACGTAAAACATGCAATTCCCACTGACACGTACAGTAACTATGAGATGATGTTCAAAATCATACTTTTCCAAGATCGAATTTTGCACATAATATCATTAGTGCAAGATCTTTCAACCGTGTTATCCGCTTGGGCCCCGCCAACGCTGCTTGCAGCTTTAATTCAACTTGAAATTTTCCTCTTAAAGGTGAACTTTGTTTTCGTGATGCATATCTCAACTCTATTTTTCAACATTGATGTTGATATTTGGGTCAATTCATAGGGGACAATGTCCATCATATTAATGTCTCGAGATTTCATCCATCCTAGTACCCTACTGAAGATAAAATGTGTATCAAGGGTTGTAGCAGTTCCTATTTTTACTTGCTTCTTGCTGGCTGCCATTGTCACACTTCATTTTTCAATGATCTATGGAAACCTTCAGGCCAGCTTTGTTCAAATGTTTCCATTTGCCTAATGCCAAATACAACTGACGAATCAACATTCAATGATTCAGGGCTTATTCTGCCGGTGATTATATTGACAATTCCACTTGAATGATTAGTTGGGTAAAGATGGTCAATGCAGGTTTTTTCAGATTTTGCATGAGACTCTCTTGATCATTGGTATCTGATTTTTCTTCGCGCGGACATTTCATCTGTGTGAAATCTGATTTCACATGTTCTCTTTAAATCTTGCATTTCAGTAAGGTCTTTGATGAGTCTACTACATGTATGGAGACTCAATGCCCATCGTTAGACAGATTGGTTTAGGGTGATTCAAATAAGCCCCCCCCCCCCCGGTCCATTATCATGACCAACTTTATGACGCGTTACATGTTGACCCTTCAAAAAGCTTGAGGGTACCTCATTTGGAAGGCGTTCAATGAACATAGGTAATAAAATCTATTCCTAGCATAGTTAATGTGCCTTGCTGAAAGAAATAAGAAATCATTGCATTTACTGCCCTTATGTAAAGTGACAAATCTGCTTTTCTTTCAGCTCTTATAACCAGCATCATGATTAAACTGCTTTAATTAAGTTGTGAACCACAACTTTTCTGTTAAACTGTCATAACCTCTCCTGTTAAGTAACAGCATCTAGACCTTATATCCATCAATTTCATCGGCATAATCATGCAAAAAAGATTCAAACACTAATCCAAGAGCTCTAACATTATGTGGGGAGCTTTTACCTGTGAGCATACGGTTACATTTCCTAAAATATATAGTAGACATCATCACTTCTTGTAAAACACTTTCTGCGATCAATATTCCTACACATCCCACAAAACTCATTAGCATGTGCATTCCTCCTAATCTTTAATGCAACCAGGGAACACCTCTTGATGTGCCCAAATGACATTGACCATCGCAAAATACAGTTGATGGTCTGCAGTGGACACTTCAAAATATTGACCTGTCTGCCTTGTAGTTCTCTGAGCTTCATTATATATATATATATATATATATATATATATATATATATATATATATATATATATATATATATATATATATATATATATATATATATATATATATACATCAAAAGTAGTGCTAGGGCACACTGGACACAATGTTTGGTACTCGTTCAGTATATTTACGTATTTGGGACACAATGCTAATAGACCTTTTCCTCATTCATACATACCGTATATCTTTGTATTTGGAACATTCCAAAATGTGCGTAGCGTATATATTTCAAGTGTATACGTACTGCAGATCTTTGCACACTAAGTGTACACTGTTCTTTTGCATCGTATTAGTATAATACGTGTATTCTGAACGTATTTGACACATGTACAGAATCAGTATATGTGTATATATTTAAATATAATCCCCCCATATTCCGAACGAATGTTGCTGAGTCACGGACGAGTGAGGAATACCGAAGGATTATATATTTATCACATGCAAACACCCAGTTTTTCTGTGAATAAACTTTTCAGGAATGAAGATTACTTGAAAGAAGGAGCCGAAGTATTTTGTAAGAATTCATACATTTGTGTTATGCGGTCATGGCTGGGTCACAGCTGACTTGACCGCGCTCAGTTCAATGTGTACGAGGTTAACTTAGAGCACGCCGAAGCTGCTCCTATGGATAAATAGCGTCTCTTGTAGAGAATTTTAATGCAAGGTATTTATTTTGTAAGTACTATAACATTAATTTGAGTGAAAATTCATTCATAAAATTATTGGACGTACAAGTGGGATGTCGCGACACTCAGCCGCAGCTACCGAAAACCATTGTGCGAAATTCGAGACATAGCCGCAAGCGGCACTATATACATCCGGATATTTACACTATGGTATTTCTCGATTCGCGCGTGCTGAACAGCTGAATGTTGGTCGTCTGCATTTTTCGTTCGTCTGCTGCATTTCGATCAGATGTGGTCATGAAGACGAGAAAACTTGAGATAAACTTCAAAGAACTGAACAGCAGTTGCATTTCTTTGAAGGGTAATCGAAGACCTGATGAATCTTCTAAAAGGTTGTGCACAGTGGAGCGATTAATAACAAGACGAGAAAAAGCCGAGGTGAGTTGACAGAGAAAACCGATGTGTAAATATCATGATCCCTTTTGATGTTTATGTTACTCAAAACGTTTGCGCCCTGTTTTAAAAGTCTAATACGAAAAGTCTAATACGATTTTATAGGAATTAGTTTTGTTTTTATGGGAATTCTCCTTCCATGTACCAACACACGGTATGTATGTTCGCTTCAACACATTTTACTTTTTTTTGGGGGGGGGGTGTAATTTGGAGTCCGGCGCAGACGATGACGTTCGAGTTTACAAATAAAACATGTAATGCTGTGACTATCAAAATCAGTCAAAATTCCGAGCTTGTATTACTCAATTTATGTACAACAGTGAGCTTGAAAAATTTTGAAGAATCAAGAGACCATACGAGTCGTCCGTCTGCGCTCCGTTGTTGAAGAACGGAACATCGAACAATGAGAAACGGGATCTAAATAGCAATCGCTGATGTTTGATTGTTTCATGTTTTGTAACACTAAAACTGACCAATAAGAATGTGATTGCGAATGTGAGACCAAGAGATAGTCATCACTTTCGGGGCTAGGAAAGCTAGCAAAGCGGTGCTGCATGTATCTAATTGTCCACTTCACAGGGCTGTGTACTATGGTTGGAGGCGTATGGCCCGTGTAGGAACAGATAACACAATATTGTACTGCTGACACTTGTGACAGTAGAAATGAAAATTTGTAATTTCTTAGTAGGGAAATAAATTTCATGTGTGATTGTTATTTTCTAGCAATAACATTCACAGTGCTTCATTCTGAAAATCGTTCTCTTTCTGTAGGGGACAGAGTACTTACTGAAATGGGAGAACTTTCCCCTATGGGAATCAACCTGGGAACCTGAAGTAAATTTGAATAAAACATCAATCAACAGCTTCATCTTCCTGATATTCCAAACAGCACAGTTGAGGAAAACCTGGCTACATTTTATGTAAATATAGGTAAGGACCCACTTTAGTGTATTACTATTAAATTAATTTAATGCCTTATTTCATTAAAAATGTTGTTTTTTTCCTATTATCAAATAGCTGCCCAATTTAATACTCATACTTGTGTGTTCAAAATGCTGAGATAGCAAATAATCATAAAACTAACTGTTGTGCCTCACAGCATGTAAAATTGCAAATGACATCGGCTGATTGAATGATTTATTTTTGTGTTTGTGTTTGGTTTGACATAAAAGATCGATGAGGATTATAAGATTTGATTCTACAAGACACCCTGCTGTGATTTACATTGTTACAAAGTTTTCCAAATGACTATGTAAAACACCTGATGTGTAGCTAGACAAAAAACAAATTCTTCCATTACTTTACATACAATTTCTCTGCTTCTGGATTATATAATTCTACCTCTTGATGGCTCACAATACACATAAAGAAAACACTATTTTATGATTTTTTCTTTATGCTTATTTAGTCTTGCAATTTTATTGTCATTAGTATATCACAGTAATTTTCATTTGGTATGGACACTTCTTAGAGGATAACTGGTTGTAACTTTAGATTTTTAAATAGTTTTGTTCTGCTTATAAACTACAATTTATTTGTTCTACTCCCTAAAACATGTTGAAGTGCCCAGTATTTACAGTAGTTTGTCAACAAAGCTGAGTATACATGTTGCTAGCATTGTTATTGTTCATATGTGAATTTTTTTCTGGCCTGAAATTCAGTTGCCAATAATAACAACACATTTTACACATATTCAGGTTGAATTGACAATTTCAATGATGGGCATATCAATATGTTATGGACCGGGAGTAGAACAAGTAATTGCTATCAATATACAATGTGGAAATATTAAAAATATCTTCCCTTTAAAGTTGCACCTTAATTGAATATTGATTTTTGTCATTTCGTTTTCTTTTCATTTTCTTTGGATTGCAGTGCGGAAGTTAAAGGGAATCAGTAGAAATCCAGTTGTATTCCATTTTGGTCATGATGTGTACAGGTTTCTGTTTCAATTGAAAGGACAAACCGCTTCAGATGGTTCAGATTTTCTTCACGTGGAAGATTTCAGTCGCTGCGTACCACTACCCCGTCATTGGTATCAGTGGAGAGATGTGGCACGGTGAAGGTTACCAGATATCATTTCCGAAGAAATTAAAACCCATACTTGGGTGGTCACCTAAGACTCATATAGTAGTAGAAGGACAGCTCAAGCAGATAAGATCCCAGTAGAAAATTTGAAAGTTGATTTTATTAAGGTTCCGATTAAATTGTAAAGACAAATATCAGAGGTGTGATTTATACTACCCACATGGTAAATTAACTCTTTTTTGAAAGTTTTGAACAGTAAATTGTAATACTGACAAGTATCTAAGTAGGTGCTATGGCTGAGGTAAAAGAAAAACTTAAAAATAAAGTATCTGTAAATACTGTAGTTGATAAGAGATTAACAAGCAAATACTCTGATATTTGTCTCTCTTTACAGATACCCTTCACGCTAGCAAAAGTATACATTGATCTGAAAACTAAGAACAAAGAGCTTTCGTATGTAAGTCTTTTAAATGTTTTCATTACATAGTTTTGTTCAAGTCCAAGCTGGTTGCAAAAAATAGAAAGCAAATTAAAAAAAAAATGTTATTACATTCCAGCATTGTTCAGGAAAAGTAAAGGTGGTTCTGAAACTAAAAAACTTAATGCAAGAGTCTTTAGACTTGCTGTTTACAGGTATGAGGTTGTTGATGTTACTCATGTCTTAAAAGAAATTGCACAACTTAGGACAGAAATGAGCATTTAGAGAAAAGATGTTCAGATTTGTATTCAGAATTATTGGTAGCAAATACAGAAAGAGAGAAAATAGAGTTACAGTTGGAGAATTTAAAGTCTCAAAACCATGGTTTGTTTTCTATTATCAAACTTATTGAAGAAAAAGATCTTCATAATACTAACAAAAGTTCTCTACTTTGCAACCCGAGGAAAAAGAAGTTGGTCCAACACAGAGGAATAGACAAATTAAACAACTGAAATCCAATGTTGATTAAGCGTTATGGTTTTTAAATCATTTGGCCTTTAGCTCGATGTAGTAAAGTTTCATGAAGAAAGTGGTCAGACTGTTAAACTTGATTACACTCAAACAAATAGTAATGGGAGTAATTATGATCAATTATCTGATCCGGAAAAAGGGAAAATTAGAAGTATTCTTTACATTATGGATAGGTTTTGCATAGGTGATGCATCATACCATGAATTCACATATATCTCTGATGACCTACCCAAAAGCTAACTAATCAAACAGTGTAGACAAAAAATGAACGAGTGTTATTTCATTGAAAGAACACCTGGGTGGGAAGAGGGTGTCCAATTAAGTTTCAAGGCAGAACTATCATCTCAAATTACTTGTCATAATCTTGCAACAAAATCTCAGAAGCCCATCAGGCTTAAAATTTCTGGTGAATGGAGCTAAAATGTCAAGGCTCACAAATTTTCTTATAATATCCTTCTCATTTCTAGACTCTGAAAATAAAATTAACGGTGAAATTTTTCCAGTTGCCATTATAATAATGTTTTCAAGCGATGTTTACGTGACATAATTTGTGAGATAAATGATGTCACTGAAAATGGCAGTATATTAGTAGGTGACCGCTCTGTGCCAGTTGATTGTACTTAGGTGCTGACTATAAATTTCTTCTCTTAATCATGGGCTTTGCTGGAGCCACGTCAAATCACTCATGTATTTGGTGTAAGATAGAAAAAGGGCAGCATTGGATACAACAAAACCCCTTGACTACTATAATTCTTCAACAGATATGGTAAGGACATTGGATGATATTGCGCAGAATGCTAAAACAAAACAATTTGGCTGTTTGAATCCTTCCCTGTTGAAAATATCACTGAACAAAATTGTTATTGATGAACTTCATTGATGCTGAGAATTACTGATGTACTTACCAATAACTTAACACAATACATGTTAGATCTCGACAAAAAGAAAATATTCATAGGAAGTGGAAAAAAGGAGCATCGGTCTAAGTTGTGTGAAATTATAAGATCTTTGGGGATCTCATTTAATGTGTGGGAGAAAAAGAATGCTGATGGGAGTGGCTCAGGAATTTATGACAGTACAAGTTTGATGGGGAATGAGAAAAAGAACGCTATTTAGTTTACTGCTAAATAAATTTGATGAAATTGTTCCATATAGGGAGTAAGCAAGACATTTGTCATTAATTTGGAAGGAATTCAAAACTTGTATGACATTCTTTCGGATATGATGCCTGAAGATAATGACATAACCACTTTCTTCATGAAGAGCAAACAGTGGCTTCAACAGTTTTTCTTCTTTACAGATAAAATGCCAGGGTTTGCAAAAAGAAATGCTATCCCATATATGCATATACTTATTTATCACGTACCAAACCAGTTGAAAGTGTACAAAAGTATCAAAAAATTCACTGGTCAACATGTTGAAAATCGAAAATGATATTGTACGTAGTGTTCACATCTTAAAATACAACAAGCATGACTCAAGTTATGAGGCCTTGGCTGCAACCAAAAGAATGCATGAGTTAAGTAAGTGTTATCAGTTAAGAGACCATATATTCTCAAACAAGAAAGAAGGGTAGACGTAGAAAGAAAGTAGATAAGGATTTACGGGAAGACCGTAAGAAAGAATTGGAAACTTTGAAAGAATTGGAATTGTGTTCCGTATCAGAATTAAAAATGAAACTGAAAGAGCTTGGCGTCTCTACAAGGGTGAGGAAGCATGAAAAACTTGTCCAAATGTTAGTTGATCTTTCTTGAATTTGACGACTCTATCCATTGCATAGAATTGAAATACATGTAGCAACATTTCAAAAATAAGTGACTTTGCCCATTTCAGGCACAGCACCTTATCATTTTAACATTTGGCTGTCTTTGTATTTTGGATAGAAAGAAATACTCTACTACCAAAATGAGCATTGCTATTACTAGTCTTTAGAAGAATAAGCCATGTTTATGTATCTATATCAATTGCAAAACTGAATTAGTCAGTGTTTTTATCAACTAAAATGGTGCAAGATTCATGTTTTGTACACTTATATGAAGTGAAAGGAAAAAAGACACTTCATAAGTTTTTCATGGGTTTTAGAATATTTAATGTTATTTATGAATTAAATTATTGTTATGGATCATTCAAAATGAAATATCACTTTCCTACCATCCAGAGAAAGAAATGTAATTAACTGATTGTTTTATCAATGGGCCATGCAATGAAATTGTTTTTATCCTGTACTTAAATTTTTCTATATATAACACATATAAAGGACACTTCATACGTTTTTCATTGGTTTTAGAATTTTTAATGTTATTTATGAAATTAAATTATTGTTATGGGTCATTAAAATGAAATATCACTTTCCTACCATCCAGAGGATGAAATGTAATAAACTGATTGTTTTATCAATGGGCCATGCAATGAAATTGTTACATAACACATAAGTTGTGTGTTGTGTGTATACAAGGAAATTGAATTATTTGTATAAATTGCATAAATTTGAGATAGTGTCTGCAGGTCAGAAATGTAATGTTTTACAGAAAACAATTCATGTTTGTCATTGAAATAAATTTAAAAAAATACTTTATATTGTACATGTGTCTGTGTGATTTTTTAAATAAAAGCTGTAGATAGAAATGCAAGATAACAAAATAACTATATGAGACACTACAGGCATAGTTAAATGACTCATATCCTTTCATATCAGTGCTTCAATACCACGCATACATGGCCCTTATTGTAAGTGTTAAAATGGCTCCTGTATCAGCTCAAAAGTGGGGTGCAGCAGTAAATGAAAATAAAAATAAGGTGACATGTTCTTTACAACTTTGTTTTGAGCCTGAAATCAGTTGAGTTATGGAGTAGCTCTGAAGAAATTAGCACAGTATGGCTCTTGTCAATTGAACTCACTTTCACAGCAGGTAGAGAGCTAGGACTGCTGTAATTCTGGTAGTTTCTGTCTTTAATATGCTGGTTTTGCTGTCAAAAATGTTTCAATGCCGTCAGTTGTGTGAAAAATTATTGACAGCAACATCTGCCAATAAAAGAGCCAGATACTTCAGATGGTACCAGAGCAGGGGTGGGGTAGAAATCTGGGGGGGGGGGGGGGTTGCAGGATATATGCTTTTTGTTAGTGTTTTTTTTAAACCAATTATTGAATAGAAATGTATGTTTAGACACCTACATAGACAAGCAAATGATTTGTTACCACTTATGTCGCCAAAACAAACATAAAATCAAAATACAAAACAAGCGAACTTGGAACCTGCCCCCCCCTCCTTTCTGGCCTGAGGAGAGAGGTACAGATGGGTGTGATAAAGTTTACTGACCTTTGACCCTCTGCTCGTAGCATTACATATTATGAGTGTGCCCAGGAAGTCTGCATGCGCAAAATAAATTCAAAACCTTTGTATATGTCAAATGGTGCCCATTGTTTTTTTTTAAAGAATGCATAGTCTAAAAAATTAGAACCTCGCCACTCAATGCGGTCATGAGTGCAAAGCCTGTAGGCAAAACGCCCACCGTCGCGACGACCTTATAATCATGGAACTCCGTAGAATTTCGAACTTTGACCTATGCCACATGACTACGATCACCTGACTTGTGATAGTTGAGTTAGAATGCCTCAGACCTGAGTATGTGGCGGTGGTGGTTGTGTAACTTTCGTTCGCCTTTTCTGCACGACAGAATCGAAGTCTCCACAATCATCACAATTCTTTTCCATAGAAAAGGGACGTCACTGTCGAATTACGACACGCGATATTTGCAATCGAGGCGAAAAATGAGTTGATTACATCATACTCAAATGGAATATTGTTCGTTCACCTAACTTCGCTACTCACTTTGAGATGTCGCCCAAACCTGATATCTTTGGATTTTGTCGAAAAAAAACAAAATTTTAAAAAACAGGGTTGCCAAGACGAAATGCGGTACCTGTTATACCTGTACATGATAATGGGGTGGCGATGGGCGGGGCTCAACATCGACGTGGCGAAAAGTGTACACGTTATATTTATATCAAACTAATGTCAAAACTAAGAGCAGTTTCACTTTAAAACGGTAAAATGTCATCTTCGTAATAGTAAATACAGTGAATGTTCAGCAGCGTTAACGCGCATGCGCAAATGCGTAAGTCGCCGATTTATTGCGATGAGGTAGTTTTTTTGTCAATATTCGAACATCATCCGAAGAATTCTGCTTTGCAAAGTTTGTCGGAAATGTTCAAAATTAACAAATTATTATGTTTTACGAAATTATCAACTGTCTTTTTAATATTTTACGAATAAAATGAGCTTGTTTTAACCATTTGACTACCTATGGCGCCAGATATATCCGGCGCCATATTGAATTACCATATACCATGAGTGCCAGAAATATCCGGCACAGTTAAATAGGCATATTTGCTTCGTTTTTGTTGCTAAAATCCCGTAATTTTGGCGTTGGCACGCAGCGCTACAACATTGATGTACTCCGATCTGGCCTGGATGTGATTGCACCCCGGTACGTCCGAGTATGGCCAAAATCCGGCAGCAAATGTCGTGACCTATGACCTCGACCCTGAAAGGTCAGGCTGATCACAGAAGCGTCGCGCTGATTGTTTACAGTTTCAAAGTACGAACGATCGCGAAGATGTTTATGGTTTTTTTTAATGAATGAAATGTTTATTTATTGAAACAAATGATTTATATGTAAATATCTTCTATTGACAGCAATATTCGTGAATGAAACTAGAGTAAATGCAATTTTTTACTATAAGCAAGTGAAATTTTATAGCATGCCATATTATCAATATGACTGGTCACATGACTGGTCATGTGTTTGGTCATGTGATATGTTGTTCCCTAAAATGTATATTTAAAAATTGTAAATTATTTTTTGATAAATCATAACCATCGTAGATGCATGTTTTTGCAAGGACGACATAAAGCAGGTGTTTACAAATATAAAATGTGTTGATTTTAAAATACAGAATCATGTTAGATGCTGATGTTTGTGGTTCATTTAATCTGCCTTTTGTGAGAAAAATCTTAAATAGGTATATCTATAAATAAAGTTAAGGGTAGTTATTATTACATATATGTAAAGAAAATGCCATGAAAATTGCAACTGTATTCAAATTTGCGTCATTTTATGGATTCAAAACACGTCCTGATGCTTCAAATATTCATATTCTTTGCCAACTCTGGTCACATGATGTGTCATGTGATCAGTCACGTGACCGGAAAGACAATAGTTATGTATGGAAGAGTGGGAAATTTCATGCTGATTCAGAAAATATATGGTTTATTGGTACTTACTTAATTTTACTCTAACCACACCCCAAGATTTTATCAATATTTACATAATGTGCCTGGTATGTAGGAATACATTGGTCTTGGTAGTCAAGGGGTTAAATATAATTAAGAACAGTGTTCAGGTCCGACAAATCCTTTTTTGGGAAAAACTACAAGCAACGAGTCCTTACTTAAGCTCAGAGGCAATGACGACTTAAGTTCAACATAAGGTACTATACACTAAACGTGATGCACAATATGCATGGACAAAACAATAACTTGCACATTTAAAGCGCAGTGGTCGTCGCGCTGCGCATCCTCCTGAGGGGGTCCCCCTCTGTTGTAAACAAATCCAAGAACGCCGCACATGTTACGGGTTGATTGTAATGTTTGCGATATTGCCGCTTGTTAAAATGGCGGCTGATCTGTCACAAGCATACCGACTAACCAAATGTAACGCGCAATAAAAGGTCAATTAATCTAAGTTAAATATCTGCTGAATATTGAACAATAATTGCACGCTGGATTGAGATCACATTTGCTCATGATTTTCTTGAATCAGTTGAATGGGGCTCGGCTACTGTTATCGCTCGAGCCATAGAGCTAGACGTACGCATGTACGCATGTATACGCCAACAGACTATCAACGACCGGGCTCTAGTTTTCGACATCGCTAGCAAGGACGAGAGCTTTCATTTCAAGAGGCCCGACAGGAGTACAACAAGTTGTACAAAGACAACAACTCAAACTACAGAAATCTACAGCTCGCAGAGCAATGCCCGCTGCAGCAAGAAGCATCTCTGCATCTGTTCCGTTCCGTGGTCTGTATGAACGTCCGTGTCAAACCGGGTATATACTATATGGCGCGCTACACTCGGCTGTGGAGAATCCAACTCAACTACAACAAAGTTTACCCCGTTTTGGGGTGCAAACGAGAATTCTGAGTACAGGTATCAAGTCAAGCGAGGGACCTTTCATAGGTCTTCTTGTTATGTGGGGTTTATCTCACTTGAAAGAGGATTCCGACCTACCCGGCAATCAGGAGGTACAACAACGAAGTTTGCCCAGCACCGGTAGGCCTACACCAGCTAGCGGTTGGATCACTGCCATGACCGTGCACAGGACCGGGGCACAGGATCTCTCGATACGTCTATGCACGGTGTAGCTGTGCAATTTTCCTGCCAAATGCCGCGAAAATCCGCTCGTTTTGTCTATTGTTTCCTGACATTTACTATTTCTTACCACGTAATACTAGGAGAAGTAAGACATGGTGATCAACAGTTGGTTGTGGGCCAAGTCGTCGCGGGCCGCCGGTACGTTGTGGGACCGGATTCTCTATATCCGTGTACGTCAACGCGGTGACCGTCTCCCAACAACATCTCGCCGTGTCCTGCTCAGCTAGCCGATCATGGTCTTGAGTGTAATTTTTGTGTTAGGCATTGTGCTTGTTGCTGGTCTACATATATAGGCAATGTTGATCATTTTAGTTATGTATTTTCACTGTACTGTACATAGCATTGTGTATAACCAGCGTGATCGCGCGCGATCAAAGCTTTTGTTCACTGTGTCTGCGTACAGTGAACTCAGCGACATAATGTTGCTGAGTGTAGTGTCCAATGTTCGTAGCTCTACACGAGTTTATACCACTGAAGTTCGTTTCCGATCTTAATATTTTACTATTGCATGATGTTGAGTCTTACAAAGGCTTAACAAAGTGGGGACTGCTCCCATTCACTCCTATTGAGTTGAGAAGACTTATGTTTACAAAAATTTATGTTTATCAACAAAAAAATCACGGAAGCGCGGCGCGACGACCACTGCGCTTTAAATGCAATGATAACCTTGTGAACTCGTCGCTCTTGAAAAATGAAATAACGTTTCTTCGATAAGTCTCAAGTCAAGAGTTTTGCAATTGCTGTCAAAATGATGAATGCTCTTCGCTTTCTCGGTTCACCCAAGGGACTCGCCTCGATGAGTGCAGCGGTAGAATCGATCGTGAATATTTCGTGATGTTGAACTTGAAACCTGTCAAGGTTGTTTCAGAAAACATTCTTACTACTGCAGGGATGATTGGTATGTGTCTTGGGTATTTTGTATTTTACACATATATTTTATATTCTTTATTTCCTTATGCTTCATTATCCTCCCACTTTTGCATTTCAGGGATTTTGAAAATAAGTTCTGAACAGCTGATTTTTGTTTAAGTAGTCCGGGTCCAATATCTATCACATGTGGAATATGGATTCATCGTAGTCGTATACTAATAGTGTGACCTCATACTATAAGGATAACTGGGTCTATGTATGTGATCATGTTGTATATCAAGCATTTTGCCCAGTGTCATATGTGATTTCAGGCCATTTGCGATTAAATGTTGGCAGCAAAGTTGTCTGCTGCAGCTTGAACGAGGCCAAAATATGCATTTAATATTCCTTGCAATTCATCAGCAGGTGTTGCTATAACATGTACTGATGATCTGAATCTCAAGACCTTCTAAGAAGTGCATGTGACACTTAAATTGCAAGCTGATCAAGTAGATTTTTTTTCACTTACGGGGACTTCAAAAGCTCCTTGAAAGCAAGTTTGTTGGATTGTGACAACACTAGTTATTATGTTCCCGATCAAGAGAAAAGGTAATATTAAATCCAACTTAACGAATGTACTTGAACATAGACCCTTTAACGTTGCACTTTTTGCAGCATTGGTTGCATCGATTTGGTTGATCAATTCCGTGTTGTACGATGATTTGTCAAATGTCACTTTCTTTGTTTCTTGCAGAATTTACTCAGCTACCATCCCGACTGATTTGTCATACTTCTCCTCTTCAATGACATGAAGCAGGTCCGGTGCTCTCTGGCGGAAGGCTGATGTTAGCAATTCCTGTAGCAGATAATATTACGGGATCATTGCCAATCGTTTCCGATACTTGCAGCGCAAGACTACCGATTGAAAGAGCGCTACCTCTATGTTTTCTGTGCATATTAGAAATCTCCATTAAAGCCGATATAAGGCTTGGAACAGATCTCACGGTCTCCACTACCGTTTCAAATGAGCGTTTCTTCTCCTCTCTATGCCTAGGCTTCGATACCGGTTGATGTAATGAACGAAGCACAAAAATTTAGTTCTACAACGATCGTGGTGTTGAGCGTCTACAGTATGGAGATCATTAACTGCACCTCGCACCCGTACTTCGACTTGTTTTGGCCATTCATCCTTCCGTTTTTTACAAGCCTGTAATTGTACAATGCTTCAAGTATCTTTCTACGGTGTGTGGTACATGTGTATCATGGTATAATGACCTGCAACGTTGGTGACACTTTTGTGTCAAATTTCACCCTCGTGTGTATATATATATATATATATATATATATATATATATATATATATATATATATATATATATATATATATTATATATATATATATATATCCTAATATTCCCAGTACAGAAGGATTAGAAACGTCAAAATATGCTTTCAAAACTTGCTCTACTTCAAATGACAAAAACATCAATGATATCATTGATCTAACAGATTTGATCTTTCAAAATAACTACTTTGAATTCTGTGAAGAGGACTACCTTCAAACACATAGTAGAGCCATAGGTACTCCCTTTGTACCCATGTATGCTAACATATTATCAGCTGGTTTTGGAGAAAAACAAGTGTTTATAAAGATCAAGCAGACTTTCTTAAACGTTTCATTGATGATTTGTACGGTATTTGGACACTTAGTGAAAATGGACTCTAAACTTATCACACTTTCCTCAATAGCATTCACCCGTCAATGAAATTTACTTTAAATACGGAGCAAAAATGCAACATTTCTGGATATGTCCACCAGCCTAATTAATTCTAGAGTAGAGACAGATCTATATATTAAACCAACCGATAGCGGTAGATATCTGCCTCCATCCTCTTTTCACACCAAGCATATATTCAACAGCATTATCTACAGTGGTACCATCAGATTGAGACGCATTTGTTTCCCTAGACAAATGGTTTGATCAGCGAATAGAAGAGTTTCAAGATAAATTGGTTAAATCAGGATATAATAAAAATAGATAATGAAATGATAGAGAAGAATCGTAAAAAACCCAGGACACATTTTCTTCAATATAACAAACCTAAGACAACAAAGAGAGTATCAGGGGTCAGTGACTTTCATCCTCTGCGCCCAAATATAAAAGAAATGGCCAAAAACACCAACACTGCTGAAAACCCAATAATACTTGCTGTATTTGCTTGGATTATTGCCTGTATTTTAGCTAAAGAGTGCATATACAGGTGAATACAGTCAATAATCCATTGCTTGTATTCAGCAAGCCTGTATTCATGTGGATTCATGTGAATTCACGTGTATTATTCAATAATACAGGCAACTCATTAGTGTGAATTTATCTGTATTATTGCATTTTCATGCAGGCAAGATATATTAAACAATTCCAAAGAATGCGTGAAGTCGTGCCCCATCCACCTCTTATTTCACAAAGAGTGTGCGAAACCTTGGCCAACTTATTGTTAGACATAAATTAACATTGAAACGTAGTGACAATAATATAAATTATGGCTCAGGACCATGTGGAGATAGTAACTGTAAAATAATGTGTTCACATATGGTAAAAACGGACAAAATGACTAATATCCATAATGGAAAATCAAATAAAGGGAATTATAATTGTAACACTGAGAATGTTATACACTGTATCTGTGATAAATGCATGTGTCATTGACAAACTAGAATATAGAATGGCGGACACAGGAGTATGATTAAATCTAATAAGTCTGACCTTAATAACCCTGCAATGTTCGTGAGCCAACATTTTAATTCATCTAACCACTCCGTCAAAAATATGAAAGTTGTAATTCTTGAAAAAGTACAAAAAGATGACAAATTCTCCAGAGATTTCACAGAGTCTAAGTGGATATTTCTACTCAACACAATGCACCCTCAGGGTTTGAACAGAGAGAAACCACAAAAAATTCTAGATGTGTAAGCAGATTTTACAGCTCTTTCTCATTTCATTTTGACGATTTTTAGTAGGCATCACTCTTTCAGCAGTATTTATTTCTTAGTTTTCTTTGTAACTGTTCTAGTTTGATGTATTGTAGACATTACAATACAAGTGTCGTTTGATGTACGCTATTGTCCACTGTTCATAATGTCACCTGTTTGAGCTGTATTTTAGAGTCGGATATTTTTAGTACGTCATTTCTGTGTGGTTTGCACTGCCACCTTTCCTACACTTTAATATGCAAATGTCTTTCAAGTATAAATAAGCACTGACGTTGTTTTGAAACAATACCCACACTTTGACCATTCGACTTCTTGGTTCGAAGGAAAGCGGGGCAGTTTTCTGCTCGCCTTTTTGTAAGTTGGCGCCAATTTTTATTTTTAACTTTTACACGCTTTCCAGTCTCTGTATGATTCAATTCTTTTTTAGCATGTGTATTTTACTTTAAGTTTGTCGTTGTTATTTTATTTCAGATTGTTTTACCTTGATAAAGTGGGATTACTCCCACGAAACGTCGGTGTAATAAATTTTATAAATGAAGAGCTTGGTGTCCTGAGTTGGTGCGTCTTGACCTGCTTTGTTTATATATATATATATATATATATATATATATATATATATATATATATATATATATATATATATATATATATATATATATATATATATATATATATTATGGACATATGTATAGATTTTGTTATAATATATATATATATATATATATATATATATATATATATATATATATATATATTATATATATATATATATTATATATATATATATATATATATATATATATATTGTAATTGATTATCTGAAATTAGGCCCGAAATGCCACCCTTACAGGATTAAAAGTTTCCTCTAGTTAATCATAGCGTAACCGTGGCAATGGCGAGCCTAGATGGCTATGAATCGGACTGTCAAAACCGTAGTTCGATATATGGCTGTGTGCAAGACAGAATGCGCACCAGGATCTGGCTGGTAGTACAAGTCACAAGGCCGACCGGCGTGCTCGAGCAACCCGCTCACTGAACAACTATGAAGACCTGAAATAGCACGACTAGTCTAACAACCAAGACAATAATACCTCACCGAGGCTAACACGAGATGTTCGCACAAATTGTGGAACAGGTTTAAACCGAAATAAAAGGAAAACAACTGTTAGGCAAAAGTTCAGCTCAGCACAGCTTTGAACACGATGTTCACTGCACGACAGCAGGTCTTGAAGTCCGTAAAAGTCGGGGGTGTCGGGATATTACAAGTTTTCCACGTGATCTAAGTCCCGTCCTGATATGGAGTCGACAGGTTTTATTTTTGCTCGCAATACAAGGTTTCCGAACCTGAGATTCAGGAAAAGTTTCATTTTCTGAGTCAGCGGAGCAAGAGCAGTGTAACAGGTTACTGACCCTGAATTTCCGCAACACTCCCCCCGACCAGACCTGTGCATGTCCTCATACACAGAATGTCGACGATCATAACACAACCAACAAAACATGGCTGTGATAAACCATCCTTAATTTGTTATTCTCGGTGAAACCTTCAGCAATCCTTGTATCACTATTGTCACATTGTTCTGCTTCTAAAATGTCAGCATCTCCCTGACTTTCCTCTAAACAGACTGAATCATCACTACATTTAATTCGGCCTTTGCTTATATCATTGTCGACATCTGTCGTTTCTGGTTCTGAACTGATATCAAGGGGAACATCTGGTTTCAGATTAGATTCAGTAGATATATCAGACTAACCTTTCATCCCTACAGCATCACTATTCTCAGTAACAGTTTTATCTGCATCACAGGATGGGGTGATAGTACTCAGATCAGATTTTACTTGATCGTGGTCACAGGGTTTACAAGCTTGTACACGTTCATCGATAGGTAGAATCTTAACTTTATCTAACCAGCCCTTCAGAGGCTCTCCCTGATATCGCTTTAGTTTCTCGTAGTGGACAATTTTCGGCTTACTTTTAGGGCTGTACTGAATTCTGTACACCAAGTCAGACAATTTGCCTATTACCAAATATGGTCTTTCATAAGCCAATTGCAGTTTAGGTGAATACCCCTTTTTCCTTCTTTCATCTTTCAGCCAAACAAAGTCCCCTACATTGTGCCAGCTTTTTGTCGCAAAACAGTCATAACTCTTTTTATGTCTCCTGGCTGTACTTGTAAGATGTGACCGTGCATGCTCATGGGCTATTTCTAATCTCTCTCTTTCAAGTTAGAAACGTTGTCAGTTCTTTGATCATCGTCTTGTAGTTTCAGAAGCGTAATCGCCATATCCAATGGATAATACAATTCCCTGCCAAACATTAGCATATAAGGAGTTTCGCCAGTAGCAGGATGGACGCTACTGCGATATGCAAATGTTGCTAGACTTGGGTGCTCATCCCAGTCGGTTGTGATCTTTTTATGGGTCCATAGGCCTATAGGATTTAATGTATTTAACCTAGATACGATTAAAAGGTTCCACTAGATCGTCACTCTGTGGCTGACGAGGGGCTGTGTAGGTTTTGTGTACCCCTAACAGTTAACAGTTCGTATCCATCCTTAGAAAACAAAGTTCCGGCCAAGGTCACTATGGCATTCCAAAGGCATGCCAAATCTACTGAGAACATTGTCTAATAATGCTTTTGCGACTAGTAATTGCTTTCTCATTAGGTATGGGGTAGGCCTCCATCCATTTTGAGAAATGATCACCCACTACTAAAATCTTGGTATTTCCCTTATCAGATATATGGAAAGGGCCAATACATCGATAGCGATTCTCTCATACGGGGCACCTACTACGTATGTTTTGAGTGGGGCACGTTTTGCCCTGTCGCTGACTTAGCCTTTGCACAGGTGTCACATACCTGAACATGAGCACGGACGTCCACTGACATCCCATACCAATAGTATTTGAGTCGAACCTTGGCAAGAGTGCGTCCCATACCGCCATGTCCACCGAAATGACTTTCATGGAAGGTTTTCGATACCAGCCAATATAAACTTTGGGTAATACAACTAGCCAGTGAACTAATTTTCCATCATCAGCCTCCCACAATTTATACAGAATACCATATTGAACTCTGACCTGCGCGTACTGATACCAGCAACCTTTCAGCCAGGTGAATTATGAGAAATGTCTTCCTAGGGTAACGGATGACCTCCTTCAACCAACTGAAGTATCGGGCCTATACTGAGATCTTCCAATTGACATTTTCTCAAGTCTTCTCGAGACTAGAGAGGTTCATGGTTTATCACTGTATCACTGTTTAAACTGAACTCAGCCTCCTGCTGTCTATCACCAACAGCTTGCTATTTTGTGGATTTCTGGTGCACCTTTCCTTTCCCAAATTGAGGGCGTCCCCCCATCGAAAGACACTGGTTAGCCAATTCATCTGGAATTTCTTTTTCCACTACCTTGAGGCATCACCACTCTCATGATTATCATCAGACAGAAATGTTTGTATGACTGACTTATGATTTGTTGGTCTACACAAGCCTGTCGCTATTTTGCTTCCTACATTATCGTCACTACTTGTCTGATTCACTCTAAGGTGTTCCTTTCTACACTGTTTGCATTGAATGACCGGGATGCGGCTCAACTCATCAGTGTTTTGGTGTTATTACCTGGTCTATGAACAACCTTGAATTATTATTGACACAAACCTCAAGCCATCTTGCCGACTGTCCTTCAGGATTCCTAAATCTCAACAACCAGACCAGTGAAGCATGGTCAGTTCTAATATGAATGGCCTGCCAATAAGATAATGTTTGAAATACTTCACGTAATTTACAACAGCCAAAAGTTCTTTTCTGGTCACACAGTAATTTTTCTCTGCTGTGTTTAGAACACGACTAGCGTAGGCGATGGATTGTTCCACCCCTTCAGTTCGGGACGCTCTTTTTCGGGAATGAGGTACAAAAATTCCTTAGCAACTATTGTATCTGTACATCTCGTGTCGATTAAGCATTTTTGGGTGACATTCTGTATAGTTACATCAATCAAAATCAATTGAATCAACCCCGGACGTGGACTTAAAAAAAATTCCTCAATCGTAATTTGACGACATTGACCTGTTACGTCATGATTTTCTGTGGTTTGTTTTTCGCATTATTATCAGTGTTTTGTTCTTGCGCGTTTGTGTTATTTTTACCTCCTTTATTTTTCCTGCTATGTGTTTTACAATTAGTTTTCTTATTAGTTTGTGTCGTGACATTATCAGCTAGGTCTATTCCTGCCTCGCCACTAAGATGACTTTCTGAATGTTCTAATCGGATGGAGGGACGGCCGGTTCCGCAATCTTTGGTCGTTTAACGGCTTATTTTTAACTTCAGTTTGCTCCTGATGGCGTTGAGGGCAATTTCGCTTACGATGCCCTTCCTTACCACAACACCAACATACAGTTTTCTTATTTGGATCTCGAAATTTTGCATTATTTCTACTGCTCGATTGAATTGCAGTCTCTACGCGCTCTAATCTATCCAACACATGCAATAGCAGTCCCTGTAAGCCTTCATCATTTACCTTGCCTTCATGGCAACGTGACACATCACCTAACCTGTCCGTAGAAGGACGTGTTTTTGCCTTCCGAAATTTCTGATAACTCTCTTCACACTGGACTTCGTGCAAAACGGAGTCCAATGTCGCACCTTTCAACCCCCCTGCTTCGTCTATTTTCTTTGCAGAGAATCATCGCCAACAGCCTGAAACAAGTGATCAATGCACAACCGTTAAAGACAATCGCCTGATGCACTGAGATATGCTTTAATTATAATTTGCCGTATGTCATGTGCCAAATCTTTCAGAGACAGATCCTTCTTTGTAACATTTGTCTTAGCTTGGAGGCAGAACTCGTCCACCAAACCACATGACGAAAACCGTTTCTGTATGAAATCACATAACTCACTGTAATCATTAACGTCTTTATACAATGTGCTGCAAACTTTAAAGCCCGACCTCGCAATTTTGTCAAAAGAATGTTAAATTCTGCTCAGAATTCCAACCATTTACCCGCGCACATATTTCGAAATGTAATTTGTAATTGACAAAATCCGTTGTTTAATCATAGCTATCAGCTTTTGCTGAGTTGTTTTTCATGTCATACACTTGCACCTTTAAAGCGAGTTCGTCCATGGGAGGAGGTGTTTTCTCCGTTTTTAAAAGTCACAGATGGTAGTGTATCTGACCTCTATTTGCAAATAAACTACTTCCCCCAAAAGTTAAACCTGGACATGGTCCTTTCAGCAAGGGTGCAGATACAGTAGAACCAACGAAGGATGTTGCAGTCTTATTGTCTGTACCTATAGAGGGACGGCAACCTGACATGTTAACACTAGTACATGCATTGTTACCACACGATGAAAGCCGACTCTGAATAGCGGGCGTCGATGTGTAACCGCCTAAAATAGCAGCAGTGTTTGACGGACTTCGTCTATCGGCCACCTCCTTCTCACGTGAGAATAGAATAACCTCCTCTGGTCGTCGCATTTCAGTTTGTACGACACATTCCGAAGTCAATAGTGGCGGTATATCACTATAGTCCTCAACATGTTCACTACGGGCATCTCAAAATAGAACCGGAGTTTTGCCTGACTTTGAAACTCGTTTCGGGACTGTGCCTTGCTGCCCACTAGAAAAGACACCTTCGCTGTAGACGAAGATTTCCATGATTGAAAAAATATACGGCAAATACCGAAATCAGACACGCTCTAGAACATACAGCAAATGTCCAGAATCTTATTTGCTTCTGTGATGTAATGCTCTTTATCCATGATCACTATGGCTGAACCCTTGTGGCGGTTTTATTACCCAGTCATTTCTGATTGTGATGGATTTGAGGGCTGTTCGTTCAGATTTAGTTAGATTGTCCTTCACTTTGGTTTTGTAGTTAGAGTGATCCGAGATTGCTTCGTTTGTAGTGGTGATAAACATTTCCAGAAACTGGTCCCGATTAGGTGGTGGCATGAAAGAGCTTTTTTGTGAAATGGATTATCATCGTAGGTAGGTGTTTCATCATCTCCGTCGCTATGGAAAAACTCTGCCAGACAGAGGCGACGATGAAAAGTGTTCATATCAGCTTCGAGTAAAGTCTTGTTTATCTTTGTAGGGGTGGGAGAGAAGGACAGGCTTTTCTCTAGCAAACTCTTTTCATCATCTGTAAGTTGGGTTTGGGTTAAGTTGACAAGGGTAGAGGGGTTGCTTGCATGGTTGTCGTATGGGCGAGCAAGAATCATCTCAAATCGCTGTAATGTTTGCCAGCTGTTTACCTATTAGCTTGTGCACTTTTGTGGTTTGGAGTTTCATGTGTATACCATCTCGGTGTAATTTGCGCTGTTTTCGACATGCCAGTCTATTTATGAGTGATTTTTCCATGGTTTCATTTTTTTGCACTACATCTGATGGTACTTTGCCTTGGCGGGTATTCCACGCACTGTCTCCAGCTGGCCTAAATATCCGCCCAAAATTTACATAGCCTTTAACAGCGCGTGCACATACCAGCTTTTGAGTATTTAAAGGGACCCCCTGGACTTCAGCGCGCCAATTTCCAGCTCTCGGCGTAGGTCCAGACAGTTTTGACCGTACTCACAACCTTGAGGTTAGTCTCTCTCCTGTCATTTATGTACATTTACATATTTTCATATACTTGTAACTCAACATTGCTCGTTTTCCTATACAATTCAAGCATTGTAATTTTTATCTCTCTCCTGTCATTCATGTACAATTGCACAGGTGGTTATTGAAACGAAGTCTGGGAGATGTTTTAGTTTCCAAAACATATTGTTTATGGCAGCGTTGGCATGTGAGGAGGTATACGACGTTTTTGCTGTTGCAGCTGATGGCATTTCTGATTGTGTATGTTTTTTTGTTGACCGTGCTATGGAACTGTGATGTATTGAGGGTATATTTGCAAATGTTGCAACCCCTCGTAGATTGACATTTGGTGAAACAGGGACTGGATTCACCGGCGTTGATAATATTCGAGCGGACATGGACGTCTTTGAGGTTAACTTTGCGTCGATGTGATATAATTGGCATGTTAGGGATGGCTTCTTTACATCTTGATGACTTATGGAGTGTTGGGAGGTTCGAGGACATGATGAATTTCAAGTTTGTGTGACGGGGATTATATGTCGAGACTAGTGGGATTCGACAGTCTCCCTGTTTGTTTTGTACTGAAGCAGAGCCGGCCTGGGATTGATTTTGCTCTATTTATTTGTTCTTTGACGAGGTTGTGAGGGTAATCCAGTTCAATCAGCGATTGTTGTAGAATGTTGAGGCGTGTATCACACCATTCTGGCTCCAAACAAATGCGACAAATGGTATTGCAAGCCGCTAAGGACACCTAATTTCATATGTCTTGGGTGTGCTGACTGAAAATGTAAATATTGAATGGTATCAATGGGTTTCTCGTACAAGTCTGTCATGATTTTGCCATTGTGATCGGCGTGGACTCTAACATCTAAAAATGGAATGGAAGTTTGAGAGCACTCCATAGTGAATTTTATTGTTTTGTGGAATGAATTGATGTAATTAAAGAATTCTATGATGAAGTTCAGATTTGCCGTAAACAAACTGTAAATATCATCAATATATCTATGCCAAACCCAGGGTGACACTGTACTGGATGCCTCCTTAAGTAGTCTATCTATCTATCTATCTATCTATCTATCTATCTATCTATCTATCTATCTATCTATCTATCTATCTATCTATCTATCTGTCTGTCTGTCTGTCTGTCTGTCTGTCTGTCTGTCTGTCTGTCTGTCTGTATGTATGTATGTATGTATGTATGTATGTATGTATGTATATGTATATGTATATATATATATATATATATATATATATATATATATATATATATATATATATATATATATATAGACCCTAAAATTTGATGAAAGACATTAAAAAAACAAATGACATGCTGTTGAATTACTTAAAATATGACTTTTACTGCTGTAACAGCAATTTTTACGGCCATAAATTGGATTTTTATCCAAATTAACGATTTTGCATGTCAGTCATTGAAACATATTAATTCATCGACCCTAATTTAACTAGTACATAACATCAAAATAACTCTCATATCATCTTAAGGAGTTTTTATGTTACTAGTTACACTTTTGCAGCCATCTTGGCCAAAGGGTGCCACTGTGTCATCACGCAGATTTCTTGTTTAGTAGGCTTTGAAGAAACATAACAACAAAAAACAATTATGGGGCCACAACGTTTGTTTGTTTTGCTTTGGCTAAAGACTATTGGAAGCGTTCAAAAAGAGTACTGTTCAGGATCCATTTGCAAAGACAACATATGCCAGCTGAACCTTGAATTCAATCCGTGACAAAGTGCGTCCACCCCTTCTGATGTCGTGATTCGTGATAATCATATTCTAAAACACTTGTTTTGACATTTTCGATTTGAAATTTCGATTATCTAAGTCGTGACAATGCCCCGGTCCTCAAACGTTTACAGTAAATAAAGAAGAAGGTAGACGCAAGACATCCTTCCACTCTCATGATTATCATCAGACAGAAATGTTTGTATGACTGACTTATGATTTGTTGGTCTACCACAGCCTGTCGCTATTTTGCTTCCTACATTATCGTCACTACTTGTCTGATTCACTCTAAGGTGTTCCTTTCTACACTGTTTGCATTGAATGACCGGGATGCGGCTCAACTCATCAGTGTTTTGGTGTTATTACCTGGTCTATGAACAACCTTGAATTATTATTGACACAAAACCTCAAGCCATCTTGCCGACTGTCCTTCAGGATTCCTAAATCTCAACAACCAGACCAGTGAAGCATGGTCAGTTCTAATTATGAATGGCCTGCCAATAAGATAATGTTTGAAATACTTCACGTAATTTACAACAGCCAAAAGTTCTTTTCTGGTCACACAGTAATTTTTCTCTGCTGTGTTTAGAACACGACTAGCGTAGGCGATGGATTGTTCCACCCCTTCAGTTCGGGACGCTCTTTTTCGGGAATGAGGTACAAAAATTCCTTAGCAACTATTGTATCTGTACATCTCGTGTCGATTAAGCATTTTGGGTGACATTCTGTATAGTTACATCAATCAAAATCAATTGAATCAACCCCGGACGTGGACTTAAAAAAAATTCCTCAATCGTAATTTGACGACATTGACCTGTTACGTCATGATTTTCTGTGGTTTTGTTTTTCGCATTATTATCAGTGTTTTGTTCTTGCGCGTTTGTGTTATTTTTACCTCCTTTATTTTTCCTGCTATGTGTTTTACAATTAGTTTTCTTATTAGTTTGTGTCGTGACATTATCAGCTAGGTCTATTCCTGCCTCGCCACTAAGATGACTTTCTGAATGTTCTAATCGGATGGAGGGACGGCCGGTTCCCGCAATCTTTGGTCGTTTAACGGCTTATTTTTAACTTCAGTTTGCTCCTGATGGCGTTGAGGGCAATTTCGCTTACGATGCCCTTCCTTACCACAACACCAACATACAGTTTTCTTATTTGGATCTCGAAATTTTGCATTATTTCTACTGCTCGATTGAATTGCAGTCTCTACGCGCTCTAATCTATCCAACACATGCAATAGCAGTCCCTGTAAGCCTTCATCATTACCTTGCCTTCATGGCAACGTGACACATCACCTAACCTGTCCGTAGAAGGACGTGTTTTTGCCTTCCGAAATTTCTGATAACTCTCTTCACACTGGACTTCGTGCAAAACGGAGTCCAATGTCGCACCTTTCAACCCCCTGCTTCGTCTATTTTTCTTTGCAGAGAATCATCGCCAACAGCCTGAAACAAGTGATCAATGCACAACCGTTAAAGACAATCGCCTGATGCACTGAGATATGCTTTAATTATAATTTGCCGTATGTCATGTGCCAAATCTTTCAGAGACAGATCCTTCTTTGTAACATTTGTCTTAGCTTGGAGGCAGAACTCGTCCACCAAACCACATGACGAAAACCGTTTCTGTATGAAATCACATAACTCACTGTAATCATTAACGTCTTTATACAATGTGCTGCAAACTTTAAAGCCCGACCTCGCAATTTTGTCAAAAGAATGTTAAATTTCTGCTCAGAATTCCAACCATTTACCCGCGCACATATTTCGAAATGTAATTGTAATTGACAAAATCCGGTTTAATCATAGCTATCAGCTTTTGCTGAGTTGTTTTTCATGTCACTTGCACCTTTAAAGCGAGTTCGTCCATGGGAGGAGGTGTTTTCTCCGTTTTAAAAGTCACAGATGGTAGTGTATCTGACCCTCTATTTGCAAATAAACTACTTCCCCCAAAAGTTAAACCTGGACATGGTCCTTTCAGCAAGGGTGCAGATACAGTAGAACCAACGAAGGATGTTGCAGTCTTATTGTCTGTACCTATAGAGGGACGGCAACCTGACATGTTAACACTAGTACATGCATTGTTACCACACGATGAAAGCCGACTCTGAATAGCGGGCGTCGATGTGTAACCGCCTAAAATAGCAGCAGTGTTTGACGGACTTCGTCTATCGGCCACCTCCTTCTCACGTGAGAATAGAATAACCTCCTCTGGTCGTCGCATTTCAGTTTGTACGACACATTCCGAAGTCAATAGTGGCGGTATATCACTATAGTCCTCAACACGTTCACTACGGGCATCTCAAAATAGAACCGGAGTTTTGCCTGACTTTGAAACTCGTTTCGGGACTTTGCCTTGCTGCCCACTAGAAAAGACACCTTCGCTGTAGACGAAGATTTCCATGATTGAAAAAATATACGGCAAATACCGAAATCAGACACGCTCTAGAACATACAGCAAATGTCCAGAATCTTATTTGCTTCTGTGATGTAATGCTCTTTATCCATGATCACTATGGCTGAACCCTTGTGGCCGGTTTTATTACCCAGTCATTTCTGATTGTGATGGATTTGAGGGCTGTTCGTTCAGATTTAGTTAGATTGTCCTTCACTTTGGTTTTGTAGTTAGAGTGATCCGAGATTGCCTAGTTCGTAGTGGTGATAAACATTTCAAGAAACTGGTCCTGATTAGGTGGTGGCATGAAAGAATTTTTTGTGAAATAGATTTTCATCATAGGTAGGAGTTTTATCAACTCCGTCGCTATGGAAAAACTCCGCCAGACGGAGGCGACGATGAAAAGTGTTCATATCAGTTTCCAGTAAAGTCTTATTTATCTTTGTAGGGGTGGGGGAGAAGGACAGACCTTTTCCTAGCACACTGTTTTCATCATCTTTAAGTTGGGTTTGGGTTAAGTTGACAATGGTAGAGGTGTTGCGCTGCACGGTTGTCTTATGGGCGAGCAAGAATCATCTCAAATCGCTGTAATGTTTGCCAGCTGTTTACCTATTAGCTTGTGCACTTTTGTGGTTTGGAGTTTCACGTGTATACCATCTCGGTGTAATTTGCGCTGTTTTCGACATGCCAGTCTATTTATGAGTGATTTTTCCATGGTTTCATTTTTTTGCACTACATCTGATGGTACTTTGCCTTGGCGGGTATTCCACGCACTGTCTCCAGCTGGCCTAAATATCCGCCCAAAATTTACATAGCCTTTAACAGCGCGTGCACATACCAGCTTTTGAGTATTTAAAGGGACCCCCTGGACTTCAGCGCGCCAATTTCCAGCTCTCGGCGTAGGTCCAGACAGTTTTGACCGTACTCACAACCTTGAGGTTAGTCTCTCTCCTGTCATTTATGTACATTTACATATTTTCATATACTTGTAACTCAACATTGCTCGTTTTCCTATACAATTCAAGCATTGTAATTTTTTAGTCTCTCTCCTGTCATTCATGTACAATTGCACAGGTGGTTATTGAAACGAAGTCTGGGAGATGTTTTAGTTTCCAAAACATATTGTTTATGGCAGCGTTGGCATGTGAGGAGGTATACGACGTTTTTGCTGTTGCAGCTGATGGCATTCTGATTGTGTATGTTTTTTTGTTGACCGTGCTATGGAACTGTGATGTATTGAGGGTATATTTGCAAATGTTGCAACCCCTCGTAGATTGACATTTGGTGAAACAGGGACTGGATTCACCGGCGTTGATAATATTCGAGCGGACATGGACGTCTTTGAGGTTAACTTTGCGTCGATGTGATATAATTGGCATGTTAGGGATGGCTTCTTTACATCTTGATGACTTATGGAGTGTTGGAGGTTCGAGGACATGATGAATTTCAAGTTTGTGTGACGGGGATTATATGTCGAGACTAGTGGGATTCGACAGTCTCCCTGTTTGTTTTGTACTGAAGCAGAGCCGGCCTGGGGATTGATTTTGCTCTATTTATTGTTCTTTGACGAGGTTGTGAGGGTAATCCAGTTCAATCAGCGATTGTTGTAGAATGTTGAGGCGTGTATCACACCATTCTGGCTCCAAACAAATGCGACAAATGCGTATTGCCAAGCCGTTAAGGACACCTAATTTCATATGTCTTGGGTGTGCTGACTGAAAATGTAAATATTGAATGGTATCAATGGGTTTCTCGTACAAGTCTGTCATGATTTTGCCATTGTGATCGGCGTGGACTCTAACATCTAAAAATGGAATGGAAGTTTGAGAGCACTCCATAGTGAATTTTATTGTTTTGTGGAATGAATTGATGTAATTAAAGAATTCTATGATGAAGTTCAGATTTGCCGTAAACAAACTGTAAATATCATCAATATATCTATGCCAAACCCAGGGTGACACTGTACTGGATGCCTCCTTAAGTAGTCTATCTATCTATCTATCTATCTATCTATCTATCTATCTATCTATCTATCTATCTATCTATCTATCTATCTATCTGTCTGTCTGTCTGTCTCTCTGTCTGTCTGTCTGTCTGTCTGTCTGTCTGTCTGTATGTATGTATGTAATGTATGTATGTATGTATGTATGTATGTGTATATGTATATATATATATATATATATATATATATATATATATATATATATATATATATATATATATATATAGACCCTAAAATTTGATGAAAGACATAAAAAAACAAATGACATTGCTGTTGAATTACTTAAAATATGACTTTTACTGCTGTAACAGCAATTTTTAGCGGCCATAAATTGGATTTTTATCCAAATTAACGATTTTGCATGTCAGTCATTGAAACATATTAATTCATCGACCCTAATTTAACTAGTACATAACATCAAAATAACTCTCATATCATCTTAAGGAGTTTTTATGTTACTAGTTACACTTTTGCAGCCATCTTGGCCAAAGGGTGCCACTGTGTCATCACGCAGATTTCTTGTTTAGTAGGCTTTGAAGAAACATAACAACAAAAAACAATTATGGGGCCACAACGTTTGTTTGTTTTGCTTTGGCTAAAGACTATTGGAAGCGTTCAAAAAGAGTACTGTCAGGATCCATTTGCAAAGACAACATATGCCAGCTGAAACTTGAATTCAATCCGTGACAAAGTGCGTCCACCCCTTCTGATGTCGTGATTCGTGATATATCATATTCTAAAACACTTGTTTTGACATTTTCGATTTGAAATTTCGATTATCTAAGTCGTGACAATGCCCCGGTCCTCAAACGTTTTACAGTAAATAAAGAAGAAGGTAGACGCAAGACATCCTTCTTTATAAATATATCAACAAAACCGCACCAGACTTTAAATCAAATAAGTCAAAACGTCGTTTTAGCGTGACCAATCGCGTCACGGTGATGTGCCATCTTTCAGCTGTCTAGGCTTTCATCGGGGTAACTATATTAAAGGGCAGATTGCTTTTATTCCTTCTGGCCTATACAAATTTAATTTTCGAAAAAGGTCAACTCTTAATCAGTTCTTGCATGTGAGTTTGACCCAGAGTTTGACCCAAAACGCCCTCTATCATTAGCTTGATGGAAACGGGGCAGAATATACAGGGGCATCATCATTGCAACAGTTATAGGTCCAGTCAAATTAGGGTTTAACCTAGGACTAATTGCAACAGAAATTATTTCTTCATCTTGACCTTTGGAAAGGTCTCACTAATGACATATTAAAAGTATAGGAAAATATTTTGGGCATGTAAACTGAATTCAAGTGACTTTTTTCATTGCAACACAATTTAGTAAGGTTCAACAAGTTATTTTCTAAATGTCTTGAACAATAATATGCATATTAAGTAATTTGCATATATTCACAGTTTTTCCTCTATTTCAAACAAAATGAATGTTTAAGCTCATATTAAACATTTTTTTCTGTTTGAAATTGTTAAGGTTTTGCAAGAATTACCTAAAAAAGTAATTTCGGTGTATTCACGAGCTAGCTCTTTAGGAGCAAACTCAACAAGGGCACTCATCAAATTCGTTTGGATGAGTTGGGTCGCGGAGTCCGTGGAAAATGCAGTTGCATCGCAGGTAAGGGTAAACCAAGACGATTACAGGGACTGGACAAATGACACTCACACTTGAAGAAAAATAAAAGAATAATAAACAAAATATAATGAATAACGATCCAATAAAATTCAAATGTACCGGTACCGAGCAAAATATCGAATTACAATATCGTTAACAAGAAACCGAACTATCCCTAAATCGACTCAGCGCTTGATATATCTAAATGTTATAAATAAAAGACATTGATTCAGAAGTGCAAAATGAGATCAAAAACATGTGACGTCGAGAACAGGTAACACTTATAGTGACAATGCTCAGCTGTTGCCACTCGTTGCTTTTCACTTGGCGGACAAACCAGAGCAAAGGCTCTGAACTTGTCAAACAAACAAACAGTACCGTGCCCGTCCGTTGCATTAATTATCCGAACACCTATGTGGACACGTTGACAACACAGTGACTCATTGTCATTCCATCCCAGGTACACGTTCCTGGAGAAAACGACCGTACCTTCACCTGCCAAGATTCACTTCAGGCGTAGTTCAAAAGTTCATAAACAAACGCGAGAAACAACGTCGGCTTTCACCGATGAGGGCATCGTCCCGCAAACAGCAGTCACGTCGAGTTGCTTCCAAAATTAAACAAAATGAGTTAGAAATTAACGTCCAACTCGGTAGCAAATGGGCATAAGAATCAGCAACGCATGTCTCAGCTATAACCCATGAACGTTACACGTAATTCGCTGAGTATGAGTTCCGCTGGGAAATTCGTTCGTCGGCAATGCTCCGAGTTCGTTCAAACCTGAAGTAAAACTCAACAACAATGCACTGATCAGTTTTGCGGATAAATCACTTATATGGTCGATTAATCATGCTCGTAAAATGATCGATCGACAGTTTATCCGTTTGGCGTTGAGTTTTGCGGGTCGTATTCCTCACGCCCAGTTCAGAGAACTTCGAATGGCCGAAAATTTATCAAATTCAGTCAATTTTCCTGCGACTTGTATCGATCGAATCGTACTTATATCAGCTTCTAGGACGTGAAGCATCAGCGTTGAGAAACCTGTTCAAGCATCCTTATTCATCGGACCTCTGCAATCAATTTCTCCAAAGAAGTGTTCGTTTTCGGCGAGCACCCAAGCTTCGTTTAAGTGCAGAAGACTTGACGTTCCATTTGGTCGAAGAAATACCAATTCACACGCCGGGATCTCACGAAGACAAGCTGAAATAATGTCAGTTAACATCAAGCCTCCCTCGCGTCCCCTTCGAATGCGATTTCATCACACGATTCCGCTGATGGTTCGGATGAGACTTCCTCTCACATCGACCTTACCGGACACCGGCCATATTCGAAGTTCTCATTATCAAGTTTCCTTCGCCGTATTACACCCGACAAACTTGCGCGTCTTCTTTGATTGAACTTATTTAACCCTTCTATCAGCAAAAATGTCAAGAGATAAAAAAAGAGCTTTCGTACAGAAATCATAAAATCTAAGGTCTAAATACCATATAAAAATACAATCAAAACCCTCGGAATACTTTAATAACGTAATCACCCAAAAGCAAAAGTCAGTAGTCAAAATCGTCTATCATCAACTATTCGTGGGTCATCCCACAATGTCTTGAGGGGGTCATTGCCTACGGTACATTTGCATGGCTAGTTTTCGCCCGTGTGCTCCATTGGTTAAATCAGATTAACAATGGTAGTGCATACGAACGCTTCCCTCGCATATAGGGAGAAAATTAGGCTCTGTGCAATTTTACGAGCGCAGCTAAACACATCATGTACCTTGGCGAGGTGGGTGTGCTCGAAAAAGTAGATCAATGCAAGTTTTGGATTCAAAATCGGCTGTTTCGGCGGAGAAACTGCGGGCCGCATTTCCGAGGTGCTACCAATGATTTTGTATATGGCAGTCAGCCGGGTTGTGTTGGGACACCGTATTACGCAGGTAACACACAGCCCTGCCTTGCAGAGCTACGTTGTATATGCGGCCGTACACTTCTTAGCACCCGTCGTGCTGACATTTGTTTACAGTGTGTTTAGCAGTGCTGTTTCGTTTATGAGTGTTTTCTTTCGCTGTTTTCGCATTCTAGTAGGTAGCAAGCATATAAAAACTATGGAAACTAAACACCGACCGCACAAACACTCTGTGGATACGTACAGCTACCCTGTATCCGCACACGATTACGCGGATGCGGCTAATGAAAGCCGGTAAACAGCTGCGACCGGCCGCATCGTGCTAGGCGATCTCGTTACCGTGCTCGAGCTTGACTGGTACATTTTATAACTAGTGAAATTTTAGTTTTTTTTAAAATCCTGATGGTCATAACGTGAAACTCATAAAATAATTTGTTTATATATTACATCAGTTACCCGATTATAGGAGTAAAATTTGAAAAAAAATGAAAAATTTATGTAACGCCCTTGTTTACGACAAGTGGATGCTGTAACAAAGCCTTTTTAGCAACATGATGGCCATGTATTCTACCCGTTTCCATCATAGTAACGATAGAGGGCGCTTTGGGTCAAACTCTGGGTCAAACTCACATGCAAAAAACCGATTAAGAGTTGACCTTATTGAATATTAAATTTGTATAGGCCAGAAGAAATAACAGCAATGTGCCCAATGATATAGTTGGCGCGATGATAGCCCAGAACAGCTGAAAGATGGCACATCACCGTGACGCGATTGGTCACGCTAAAACGATGTTTTGACTTATTTGATTTAAAGTCTGATGCCGTTGTGTTGATACATATAAAAAGAAGGGTGTCTTGCATCTGCCTTCTGTTTTATTCACTGTGAACGTTTGAGGACCGGGGCATTGTCACGACTTAGATCATCAAGATTTCAAATCGAAAATGTCAAAAAAGTGTTTTTAGAATATGATATATCAAGAAACACGACATCTTAAGTGGTTGACGCAATTTGTCACGGATTTTATTGAACACGCTTGTACGAAATTGCCGACTTACCTTTACGTATGTACATTTTAGCACTTGTTAAATTCAGCCCTAATTTTTGTGATGGGCGTTATGAAAATTATCGAAAATTTGAACATATTCTGTCATGAGATGAGGTACTTTGTAATGATTTTTAATGATCTAAATAACACATTAATTACCAACAAGTTACTCATAAAGATTATAAACATCAAAAATGCGTAATTGATAGAATAAAGGCGATTGCGTCTCTCTGATATCATTGAAAATCATTATACGCATAAACATTTAATGACTAATAAGATTTGATTGAGATAGGATAAATACGTTTTTTCCCATACTTCCTAACGATATCTGATATATGGTTAAATAAACAATTTGTTAATAATACTAATACGTTTTGCGCTAAAATCCTAATCTGTACACTAGGATTCCGCTTTCGTCCTTATTAGTGCATTGATCTTCAAAGTATTTTGTTTTTATATAACATTTTCATCTATACTTACACAAGCAAACTACCTTAGTTAGACTGATTTAAAGACTTATTTCTTACATATATTACCTTGTCAAGGCACTGAATAACTTTTTGGTGAAAACAATACATACAAGGTGTTCTTGATATTTAAAGCGGGTCTATTTGCACAATACAAATAGGTTACATATCCCAAATTATTTTCTAATTTTGAGAAGTCAATAAATTTCGTGTCGCTCGAACAGGAGTGAGATAGATTCAAATAATTTGCGAACAGTGGAAAATCCAAGTAGTCAGAGAAATAAGGCAGGTCATTTAAGTAAATGAAAATAGTGTTGGTCAAAGTATTGACCTGTGGTACTCTGCAAGTGACTGGCAATTTCGCAGATATACCATCTGCAGACACATATTTGACTCTCTGATTTAATTAAACAATCGATGAACCAAAGAATGGGGTTTCATTTAACACCGTAACCATGGAGTTTTGATAAAAGAATAGAGTGGTCAATAGTGTCAAACGCTTTGGCAAATTCTAGAAAGATTCCTTTTCTAATAATTCAGTGGTCAGTTTGCTGCGTCATGAAAGTAAAATACTGTTTTTCATCCGAAATCTATAATTTACTTATGCTTGTAAAGGAGATTAATATTATTTAAATACATAACCAGCCGATTATTTACAACCTTTCCAATATTTGCTGATAAGCGGTAGCACAGACATTGGACGATAATTTCCAGGGATGTCATTTGACTTAAAGATTTTAACCACTGTGCCACTTTTAAAGCATCTGGAAACCTCATAAGATATAAAAGAAAGATTGAAAATGTGACAATGGGGTCCTTAAATGTGTTCTCTTTTAATGACAGTTTTGCAGACAAATTGTCAAAAAAAGCTCTTTATATCAAACCTGTTCAAATGACTAAAAATTTCAGTTCCACTTGTACGAAAAAGACAAAAAGATTATGTTGGTCGTGAGAAAAATTCCTCATACGATAGCTGGAATTACGAATTATACCCGTGAAAGAACCATTAAGACATTTACAATATTTGAGTGTCATCGTAGGAACAGAGAATCCTCATCTGTATCTTTGATGAGCTGATCAACTTAACAGGTGCATTGTTTTCTATTACGGACGGTTTTTGAGTTTTTTATGATTTTCCCTTAAAGAGGGCCATAATAATCTCGTTTTGAAACACTTCAAATGGTTCTCAATTCACTTTTATATTGTTTGTAATGTGCAAATTTGGTCATTTCGAATCTTGAGCGTTTTTTTTTACTTTAGCGTACGAAGAATATTTTAAAACAATTGACTTTCTCATTGATCTTGTTATTGATGGTTTACTTTTTTGCACTGATTTTAGTGGTCTTGATACTATTGGAGCATATATATTACAACATACAATAAAATATTATAAAAGATTGCTATTAGCTTCATTTACATCATATGTTTACATTTAAACCTCGTTCAAGAGATAACTTGACAAATGATGTCTAAAATTGTCGTGAGAAAATATATTGTAAATTCTATAAATTACCTCACCTATCTAATACATACAAAACGGTTGTACACTATGATTTTGTTTTTAGCACAGGTGATGTAGTCAGCAAGGCTATAGTTGTGGTTTCGAATTCCGTAGATTAGGCTGTTTGGATGTATGTATGGATGGATGGATAGACATTTGGTGGTGTCCGTAAACCATTTAAACTGAAAAACAGCTTAACATTGGCATTTAAAGTTTGTGACGATCGAACATGGTACACGAGGATGGGGATTTGTTCAAATGAAGTTCATTGAGGATGCCGTCGAGATATATTAATTTTAGAATGATTATTTTCCGGTTTTTTGTAGGGTTTTCATATTACGTGACTTAGTGTTTAATCGGGGGGATGACTGTGAACAGTCTCCATTCATAGCTTCAAAAAGTGCGTGGTGAGAATTGAATATATTTAATTCAGTGTAAATAAACATTACCTTACCAAACCGTGTTGCTGTTATTGTTCGTCAAATGTAATATTTAATATGAGATTTCAGACGAGAGCAAACAGCGTGTCTAGCCGTCATCGACTGCGTGAACGTATACATGATGATCACAGCTACAGATGTTTCAATACATAGTGGCCAGCTACACATATAGGATGAGCCTTTTCATAAGCCTAGCGCCCTCCTGTGGCCACTGTGATTTGAAGCCAAAGTGAGGCCACTGGTGGAAAACCCTCGGCAGCCGGTTATGGGTCTATAGTATATGCCAGAATCACGAGTTCCTGTCGGAAATCACACAAAAATGGCAGCAGGTCCTTTGACGCAAATAAGCTAGTAGGTATGGATTCTAAGATGTATTGGAGGCCATCGATGCTGGTTTTATTGAATAATTAGCCTTATTGTGAGATAACTCGGCAATGTGTGCGTATAATGACCATTTCATCGCCAAATTTCCTATTATTCTATACATACCACGTTGTGGCCGCTATGTATCGAAACACTGTTAACTGTAATGATGCATATTATTGTTTCTGGTGAAGGCCAAGGCTGATTTGGCACCTTATTCAAGAATCGTTCAATATCATTATGGCACAGGAGACAAAAATTGAAAAAAATCCCAGTGCTTAATATCATTGAGACCTGTTTTATAGAAAACAAAAATATATGTGTCTTTCATCCTTTTGATTGCAAATATATCATTGATTTTATGTTTGTTTATGACAACATACTGTCACTGCTACCTATTGAAGCAATTGCAACTTTCACAAATGACACCATCGACCAACCGAAACCATTTCATCGCCAAATTTCCTATTATTCTATACATACCACGTTGTGGCCGCTATGTATCGAAACACTGTTAACTGTAATGATGCATATTATTGTTTCTGGTGAAGGCCAAGGCTGATTTGGCACCTTATTCAAGAATCGTTCAATATCATTATGGCACAGGAGACAAAAATTGAAAAAAATCCCAGTGCTTAATATCATTGAGACCTGTTTTATAGAATAAACAAAAATATATGTTTCTTTCATCCTTTTGATTGCAAATATATCATTGATTTTATGTTTGTTTATGACAACATACTGTCACTGCTACCTATTGAAGCAATTGCAACTTTCACAAATGACACCATCGACCAACCGAAAACTCCAAAGGAACACATTACTAAATAGACCTCGCCACCAACAAACATTTTTCTCAGCATTTCTTTTGATCTTTGTCACACTGTTTTTCATTCAGAAGCTGCTATAGATTGCCTCATCACATCTTCCTTGTCAGGTTATTTTAGACTTCTTAGCAGACTTATGATTCAGTCAAGTTTTATCACATTGTAGTGAAATTTGCATATTTGTCTTTTGGGGGCATTTTTACCTCTTTTGGTAATCATTTGTGAAACTGCGAGTCAGCTATTTATTCCCAGCATTTCTTTTGAACTCTGTCAAACTGTTTTTTCATTCAGAAGTTGTTAAAGATTGCCTGATCATTCTTCCTAGGCAGGTCATCGTAGGCTTCTTGTCAGACTTATGATTGGGCTCTGTCCGTCCGTCGATCTAGATACATTTCTCACAAGTGCCGAAACCAAATTCGCTTGTCAAATACATGTATTGTCCGTCGTCGTCCATCAAAGTTTTTTGTCTTCTTATCTGAAGCAAGTAGTCAAGTTTCTTTGACATTTTGTATACAGCTACTTAAAGATTACTGCAGTCAAGTGTATACAAATTGTGGTGAAATTAAAATATTTTTCTTTTCAGGTACTTTTTCTCATTTTCACCAAAAATCGTTTTCTCTAAAACCACCACTCTGATTGCTGTTAAAATTCATTATGCAGGTTTCTACGAATGATACAAGTTTGCAATTCAGAAGCTGTTAGAGTCTGCCCTTTTACTTGTTGCTAGGTAGACCAGTTTTGTGATTTTAACTTTTTATTATACAAACCTTTGTCTTTATATAATACAATAAAACTTGTATTCAACCGCATACTTTCCTAGTCTGTCTAATGTCACAAGTCAACCATCTCCCCTAATAAAAAACGAAAAAAAAAAACACTGCACGAACACCTTGAGACGGATATCTGCTACCAAATATTTTGTAAGGAAACGAGAGACTGCTATGACTGAATATGAAAGGCATATGACGTAATGGTGCCATTGCAATGTATTCTTGGTAATGATGATTAAAATTGTATATACTGCCACCTACAACAACGTATTGCAATGCATCACTAGTACTTATGTCACATATAAAAACGTATTTATAAATTGTTTTCAATTCACCATGCTGTGTGAATTCACTTTAATTCTAAGTAAATAATAGATCCGATATCGGACGTAACAGACGCCATTATTGTGGCAGTTTGTCTAGTATAACAATATAAGATAACATTTCTTTAGGCCATTTTTTGTAATTTTTGTGAATATGTCTTCCATAAATCTTTGTTTAAATGCTTTGAAATTTAGAGTCAAAAATCCTACAGTAAAAATAGCATTTTATTAGTTTTTGCTTTTTAGCTCCGCTGTCAGCAACGGGAGCTTATCAAATAGAATGATTTTCCATCATTGCCGTCGTCTTCCGTCGTCTGTCAGCGATTGCTTTCTCCTCTGCAACCGCAAGTACAATTGCTTTGAAATTTATATGCACTTTACTTCGGGTTACCACACTTAAGTTTGTTCAAATCATGAAGAAATTGCATATTTCTGTTTTCAGAGCGTGTTTTGCTTTTTTTTGTAAAAAATCTTCTCCGATTGCTTTGAAATTTGATTTGCAGTTTCCATAAGGTAAATCAGTCACATTTGTTCTAATCGTGGTCAAATTTGCATATTTGTATTTGTAAAGCAATTTTTCGTCTTTTTTTTTAATATTTCAAAATCTTCTCTATCAAACCTACCAGTCAGACAGCTTTGATATTAAGTTCCTAGGTCCCTAGGGATAAACTATTCCAGATTTTCAAATTCAGCAGAAATATGCAAATTTGCATTTTCAGGCAATTTTGCAAGTTCTAGTCCAAAAATATGTTCCTGAAAAAGTACTGGTCTAATAGCTTTAAAATTTGGTATACAGGTTCCTATGGTTAAGTTATTATTATTTATTGACATTTTGATGAATTCTCGCATTTAGTATTGTTATGAAAATGCTAATGTGATACCTGATTGGTATATTGCTTCAGCTCGGCTTCACTTCGTCACGTTTATCAGCTACAGTCAAAATGACATCTCGAGACTTTCAAGTTGCCGTCGAACATTCGAGAACGGGCGCATATACAGGTTGGTCGGGTGATCTTACACTCCGGGCACGTTACTCCTCATCGGGTTTGAATTTAATCAAACCAGTGCCGATCATCTGGCTTTTGTTGTCTGATTTATTTATTTTCTGTGTGTTTGAATGTTTTAGAGTTGAAGAGTGCGGTCGTCAAGGCGGGCCTGTTTGCGCCAAAGGATAGAGTGAATTACACATAATCTTACGTTTTGGTGTTTAATTAAAATAGTAGTCTTGTATACAATCAGTGTTGGTCCTTAGAAGCGGGTGCCGGGTAAATAACCCGGCTGTTTTGCATTTTTTCCCGGCTACTTTTAACGTCATTAGGTTATTTTTATAGACCTGTAATTTCGGAATTGCACTGCCAACTGTTAGACGGCACACGTACGATTAAGCAGTTTCGCGACCTCTTTCCCTGCATGGAACTGCACAAGCATAAAACAGTTTCTAAATACCCGTTGTGGCTTTTGAGCCCGATCTTTTATTTGTTAAATAGTGTGATTGGCTGATGGACGCCTCTATGGTGCTGTCTTTGTTACGAGCAGTGTAATTGGTTTGATTAGTATGAAGGTCATCTTAGGTCATGATTTTTAACGATGGCGTCAAACAGAAATGTGGCGTCGGCCACTGGCACCTTGCCAATACAACCCGAAGAAAGCCCGTTCGAAAGGTATACTTGATTCCAAAAAGATATTTAGTTTACGTATGAAAAACTTCAATTTCGCTGAATTTGTGAGAAAAAAGCGCCGAAAAGATGTGATTTTGATCGACGATTCGAAGTTCATGAGACTGCAGCTAGTTTTCCGCCGCCGCGCTGGCTGCCAACGTCACGGTCACTACTATGATCTTCTCAACAAATCAAGTTACTCTCAGAGCAATACCGACGCATTTTCTAGATTTAAAAAAATGAGCTAGAACTGATTTTTTTAGAAGCAACTGTTTATTTGAATGGGTATTTTTTTTCATTGATTATTTTTACGTAATATAATCCACGGTCACAGGCATGTGTGTTGCCGACCGGCGTATCATCGACGCGTCACGGCTTACGGCTTCACCTTGGCGCTGATCCCTGTTGCTTAAGACAACAGGACATTACGTCGTGGATTCCGGCATGGGTTCAATTTCACTGCGCTTCTCCTTGTTGGGTTGCCCGATAGTGTCTTTCGATGGACCCTCTGAATCATTTTTTTCACGGACTCGTGGAGCAAATTTGAAAGAAAATAGAGTTGTTTCCTTCCGACGCCTTGCTGCATATCTGCTTTGATCAAATTTGGGGACAGCGAGACGCGATGATCGTGCGCGGTTTGCATTTAATTTGTTGCAACATTTCTGTCAATCACTCACTTTGTGTCATAAGTTTCAGAAACTATCGCTAGCCTGAAAATTAGCAACTGACATGGTAACGTGCCTCTGACTCGACGCTGCCGATTTTTCAGACTACACTCAGAGAATCTGAAACTTTCCACATAAAATGAGTGATTGACAGAAATGTTGCAACAAATTTAATGTTAAGCGGGCACTCATCTCGTCTTGTTGTCGCCTAAGCTCAGTCGCGGAGAGTGCTTTCGCAACCGTTTGCGTATGGAAAACTCATAACAATGAAAAAGTGCGTAGAGACTCAATTCAATGCGATCGACTCTCTACGCATTTTTTCATTGTTATGAGTTTTCTATATACGCATTTTTTTCGTAAATGCGAACACTGTTACAGTGAATTATCTTACCGATGTTGTTCTTAAGAAAATGTGTTTTGATTAGAATAGAATGAGTTTGATGGTTTTTGGGAAACTACTATGTGGTAATGAAGAATGGGAAATGAGCAATGAAATGAGCAGACAGCGGGTGATTTAAGATTAAATGTTACATCTTCACTGCAAATAAAACCATAAGTGTGTCATAAATAATACAACAAAACAAAATCATGTTTGTTTGTTTTGTTGTATGTGAGCCACGTCTAAGACACACAACAAAAGTACTGTTTCAGTCTCAGCTAAATATCACCTCAGATGTCACCAGAGAACACCATTTCCACTCCAAAATTTCATTTTTCGCCTTGCGAGAGGGGGACATAAATACTCCGCAGTGTATGTACATAGAAAAAGTGTCTTCCAAGGTACGGGACAGGGTCAGAAAGTGTCGCCAAATGTGGTAGGTGAAAGTAAGAATGATTTAGAAATGAGTAGACGGTTAGATACAGTGGAAAGATTGGTTTGTGATGTTGCATATGAAGTGCAGAAATTCAAAGGGGTACATGATCAGCTTCAACAACTGATGCAGACGTTTTTCGGTTTGGGTTCAATGTCACAGCATAGTACACCTATTAGGCCGGCTTGGGAGGAAGGCGCCCTCACACTCCAATCGATGGAAACGCCTATAGTTATGACAGGAAGTGCTTTGGGTGAACCACCTCATGCTGGGTCTGGCGAATGAAATAGTAGCGGGATGGCTTTCAATAAATAACCAGTGGTTGGTTCAGTTACAGTGTACGTTGTAAGAAACAAGTCTTGCTTGAGTTGACACAACTGGTCCGTGAAATCATTTTTGAAAGATTGTGTAGTAAAGCATTTTTCTAAGCAATTACCGATATGTCTTTGCAGAGAAAGATCCTTTAAGCTGGTATGTTGTCCAATGATACATTAGAAAGTGTCCTCTAGGCTGCCTTGTTAGAGGAAAATTTCAGGCCTGAGAGATGACTAGTAGGTCAAAGGGAAATGCGTCACAGGCAACTAAGGATGATAAAGGTCATTCTACTGAAAAACAAAATGATGTACAGGAGATGTTTTCAAAGGGTTAAGAGTCACAAACATCTCATAGTGAACAAATTGCAGCAAGTAGTCTACCCTTGTTTGAGTTAATCGCTAGAGTGAGCCTACCAGCACAAACGATAATCTCTTTGTAGGAATGGACAGCGTCTGCTGTGGTGATGCCAGGTCAAACGTTAATAATAATAATTAATATAAGTATTATATAGAAATAATAATGCGAATAATAATAGGTTTATTTCCATGAAAACTTCACCATAGGGGCATTTTGGGTCGAAGAGACCAAATATGATATCGATTTTACTGCCCCATGTTTCCATGGTAACCATTTTAGGGGTTGAAAATTCCAGTTTTTCTATTATCCCATGAAAAGTTACTTTGATTGTTATAAAATTATCTAGTGGGGGAGTTCGAGTCAGACAACACAAAAAACAGACTTATTTTAATGTTTCGAGTTGCCATGGTAACCAATTTGGGATTGAAAATGTTACTTTTTCCCTAATTCCTATTAAAGAACTATTGATTGATGTAAAAAATTGATAATAAGGTTTTTCTGGTTAGCACACAACCAAAAAATCACACTCATTTTAATGTGAGATGTTTCCATGGCAACCATTCAGGAGTAAAAATTACCGGTGTTTCAAAGATTCCACCTAAAATCCAGTAATCAACAGAATGTGTTATATCAAAAGGATATTTGGGTTAGAAAGACCAAATATTCAGTGTAAAAATGCATTAAATCAACAGAAATATTATACCAAAGGTTATTTTAGGTTAGAAAGACAAAATATGATATCTATTTTTACCTCTCCTGTGTTTCCATAGTAACCTATTTGAGTTTTAAAATTTCATTTTTTTTTCAAAATTCCATTAAAAGTAATCCTAGTAACTGTGCAAATGCTCTCCTAAGTGTATTATCACAGCATGAACTCAATGTTCATTTTTGTTTTATGTTGCCATGGTAACCTATTTGGGAACCACAACTTTTTTTATTTAAAACAATAGACCCTTGAGTGGGTCTATGTTAAAACATAATTCACTGTTTTTTATTTATTTTATGGATTTCTAAGTAACAACTTTTAACGTTTGTTCTATAATAATAATAATTGTAATTTCTTTGCCTTCATTCTAGGAAGAATAATAAAGATAATGTACATTGAGGCCATTCTTGTCAAAATTGTTTTCCGTTTATTTTAGTGTGTTTGAATTAATTTTATATAGACCAGAAAAAATTTTTCAAGCATTTTTAATTTTGTTTCATGCAGTCATCCCAAATAAGTGTTATAGAGTATAGTACCAACTTATTATGCATTCATCGAATTAATTTTATGCCTTCAAATTAATTTTATGTGCTAAAATTAATTCTACTTGTATCTCAAATTAATTTTATGAACCCAATTCCCCTTATCACCCAATGTACCATTATTTATCAGAAGCAGTAACAGTTTTTTTTTGTTTTATTTAAAACATAATTCACTGGTACTTATTTATTTTATGGATTTATAATTAACGACGTATAATAATGTTCATTTTATAATAATTTATTTTAATTTCCTTGCCTCATTCTAGGAAGAATAATGAAGACAAAGTATTTCTGATTCTTTAACTAAAGTAAAATTATGGCCATGTAGTGGTGCATTATTTTTTGTGTGACCTGGCGTGACCCCATAAACTCTATGATTCTGATGATTAGCTAGATCTCTTCTTTCCATTGTAGCAATGGCTAAATTTGAACATGGTCCTTGTATACCTTTAAACATTTTTTAAAACCCAGCAGGCCAAGACAAGGGGCAATATTACAAGTTAAATGTTTCATGTTTAATATTGCCCAGGGCTCGAAATAAACTATTTTTCCCTGGTAGTCCACTTGGGCAACCATGTTCTGAATGTGGTAGGCCGGTGACACTGGCTGGTAGCCCATGCATATTTTAGATCAGGGTATCTGTTTTCGTTAACCAGATAAGAAAGGGCTATTTACAAGGTTCTGCCCATGAAGTGAATTTTCTAGTCTTTTGATGTGTATACTTGCACACCTTTAATGCCCAAGGAAACAGGTGTAATGGACGACAGTGGGACTCAAAAGTTTTGTGACCTATAAACAACCCGTTTCACTCTCACAGTTGTATGCAAATTTTAAAAGTCGCCGTGACAACATGACAACAATATGGCATTTTCAGCACTGAGATATACTGTAGCAGGGCTAAAATAGACCTTGGCCCTTCTGTTGGAAGGAGGCATAATGTCCGTGTCATTGTGATTGATACATTATTATCAAAATGCAACGACAATGCATTTTTATTAGCCATCGTTTCCTGTGCCTGTCATTCAAGTACGTCAGTTCAGATATGGAAACTTTGTTGCAAAGTTCCACCGCACGGCCGGTCGTCTCTAGAACAAAGTCATACTATGGCAAATTTCTACGCCCAGCTGGGTTTGACTGCATTTATCTAGCTCGTCCCAAAGTGACGGACGCATATTTCAACCTTTCAGCTTGGTGAAAAACGCATTTATTATCGCCAAAGGCCTGTGGACTCGCTTATTTTTAGCACAAGTGCTACATGGACATAGGAAAAAATTGTTGAATACTCACTGTTTCAGTGAATCCGTCATGATCAGAGTTCTCAAATCAAAAATGTTGCCGAGCTCGAATACAAAGGTCTTCTCATTAAATTACGTCATTGTTATACAAGAGTTAGCCAAAGTCTGTCACCCTGATTTTTTCAAAGTTTGGAGAAGGCCGGCATTTCCATCTGAATATTTGAACGACGTGAAACGCAAAATTCCATCGCATATTATCTGGCAATATTTACAGTAGAAATACGGTATACCGTCGCTCCACGCCTCCAGCTCCAGTCCAGGTTCGTATAAGCTTATACTCCACAAAATGGCCACAGGCCGCGTGAACTTTCTGAAAGGATTTCCTAAACGTCCTACTTGTTACCTTAGGGACTCACTTGTGATCTCCTGAAAAGTATTCTCTGCAGTAATTCCAGTTTCAACGACAAGATTATAGCACGAGACGTAGTGTACAGACGACACATTCACGCGCAAACGAGTGCGCATGCGTGAAATTATATTCGCAGCACAGATTTCGCGGAAAAACTCATGCTTTTGCTCTATTTCCATCCCAAAACTTCCTCGATCGCTTAAAGTAAATGCACATGAACAAAATAAAACCCAACAACGTCAGCACAGGGAGAAAGTTTATGGTTTTCGCCACAACTACAAATGCCACGCTGAAGATACATTTAACATTCCACTGGCATAGACTCTCCACAGTCGCTGTGCCTTGTTTGTGGGCGCCCACGACTGCCACGATGGGCCTGCGATCAAAGGCTACGCTGTGCAGCTCAGCAGCTGTGAGCACGCGCTGCCAGAGACAACGACTGTTGGTTTTGCAAGTATATGAATATTCATAAGGGTAGTCAAAAGAAACACCTATCTAACTGGGCGGAGAGAATATACGTACGACAATTAGAAGTCACCCCTATTGACAAAATTAAAATAACACCGTTTTCGTTTTTTTCAGAATTCCCACAGCTTCAATGAATTGTTATTAGATTTCTATATAATACTTATAGCCCCTAAACTTGTATAATAATAATAATAATAATAATAATAATAATAATAATAATATTTTTTTCTTATAGAGCGCATTGCATTTTTAAATCTCAATGCGCCTTACAGAACACTAAAAAAGAGGAAAATTGTAAATAAAAATTACGAGAAAACACAAATAAAATGCAAAGAGGTAAAATTTTAAAAAATGTGTACGAATAAAATAATCTAAAAAGATAAGTTTGTCACTGACTCCTAAAATTGTAATAAGAATTAGCAAGCCTTATCTCAAATGGTAAAGCTTTCCACAAATGGGGAGCACATACAGAAAAGGCTCTATTGCCATAAAAAAGCCGTGTTACAAACAGGCTGATGCAAAATGATCGCACAACTAGACTGGGACCTAAATGTACGACCAGTATGACGTACTGTAAGCATTTCTGCTAGATAGTCGGGGCTTGACCTGTGGTATTTTGTAAGTGAAACAAATAATTTTAAAATCAATAAGTTTCTGGACTGGAAGCCATGTAAATGTTTTTGAAAGCACTTATGTTTGAATTGAGCGTGATGTAATTATTCTTCTAGAATGCGAGAACAAACTCGCCTTTTGAAAACAGAACAAGCATATTACTGATTGAGGGATCATGACCATTAATTGCATTTCGTCTCGTCACATGAATTGCAATTTTAGCTGTCGTAAAAAGAAAATTTAAAAGCGCAAAAGTATTTTTGTCCATGTACGATTTATCGAAGGGTGGCCTAAAACAAACCACCAGAATAAAATTTTGCATTCCTGACCAAGAAAACGGTGACAGAGTTTACGAAGGAGAATGAACAAAGGAGAAAGGCGAGGGCATTCTAAAAATATGTGTAAAAGGTCATCTCTGGCACTACAGAAAATACAATCAGAGGATGAGCTATACCCAGAATGGAGCATAAACGAGCCAGTTGCGTAAGCACCATGGAGAAGACGCCATTGAAGATCTCCTTCTTTTTTTGGGAATTGGACTGAGATAACAAGAAGTGAACAAAGGTTTGATCTTTTCAGAAAGTGAAAGCAGATCTCTCCAAACTGTATCTTGACGTTTATTATTCCCATGAAAGTTGGACATAATCAAGAATTTATAAATGCTACCCTTTTCAAGTTTATACAAGGGACAATTCAAAATAATATGGTCATCATTGCCTTTACAAATAAGTTCGAAGAGTACGAAGGACGATGACAAGAATGAACGTCATCCAAATCAACTTACTCTTCAAAATAACTGTGGATTTTGTTTTTCAAATCACAGGGAATAGAATCAACCAACGTCTTGACAGTATTTGTTAAAATTCTATCCGAATGAATAGAAACAATGTTTTTAAACTGGCTTGGGGAGCGCCAAGTTTTTTGGAAAGGGTCAAAAAGATCTCCAACTTTTGTAATGCCAGCACTAATAAAGAGATTAATAAGAGAACTATCAAGAGGGTTTGTAAAACTAACACAATCGTTGAAAAAAAGGGCTTCGTGGAAGATATCTTTGATTGAAAGGGGTCCACCTTTTCTCAGGAAAATACAAGACTTCCAGACTCTCAAAAGCTCAAGATAAAAATTAGGTAGAAATTCTGGAACAGACTGAAAATTCACTGTAAATAGTTGAGAGGTGTACTTGAGATTGTCAACACTTCGAAAATAAAAATCAGCAAACAAAAATGAAGGATCATCCACACCTGAATACAGATATTTTGAAGATAATTTAACCTGAAAGCTTTCACACGTGAAGAGAGATCGATAAGATTTTGCCCTCCTAACTTCAATGGGCAAAAACTGTTCGACTTGGCAACCAATGTTTTCCTTGCCAGAAGAAATAAAAAAATTGTGCTGAATTTCATCAATGATAAAAGCAGGAGGACAGAGGCAAATTAAACAATGAAAGAGTTTAGTTGCAGCAAGTTGATTAATAACAATAACACGGCCTTGGAATGACATAGCAGGAGCATATCTGTTCCACCAAGATAACTTGTTGTCAATCTTTGTAACACACTCACTCCAGTTTTTGAAAAATACTCGTTACTGTTGCCCAAATAAGTACCAAGGAGTTTGAGACCAATACTATTCCAAGGAATTTCAAGCGGACGATCAGCACGCCCACGCCATGAGCCGACCCAAAGACCTTGGGACTTACGATAGTTAATTTTTGCATTACTGGCATGCTCATAGACAGAAAACCAATATTTAAACCTCAAAAAATCAGTATCACAAGTAACAAGAGTATTAACGTCATCAGCATAAGCTGAAAGTTTACATTTACGATCACCTGAATTTGGAATCATAACACCTTGAATACTGTCATCTTGTCTTATTCTGTGTAAAAGAGGTTCAATAACAATTGCATACAGCTGCCCTGATAATGAGCAACCTTGCCTTATACCACGTGAAAACTGAACTGGAGCAGTAAGGGAACTGTTAACACGGACAAGACTATCAGTTTGTGTATACAGAAGTTTAATAAAATTGATGAAATTTTCACCAAACCCGAACGCATGCAGAGTTTGAAAAAGATAATGATGACTGACACGATCAAAAGCTTTTTCCTGATCTAAAGAAAGAATACCAAGAGGAAGATTCATGTCATTATGAAAATGAATGCAATCTCTAATTAAATGAATATTGTCAAAAATCTGTCTGCCTGGAATAGTATAACTTTGATCTACATGAATGATATCTTGCAAAACTTGCTTCAAACGAAGTGATAAAGCTTTAGTGAAAATTTTATAATCAGAGCAAAGCAAACTGATAGGTCTCCAGTTCTTAAGAAGGGAGTTATCACCTTGTTTAGGAAGGAGTGTGATAACAGCTCTACGACAGGACGTTGGAAGAAGGCCATCGGAGATTGACTTTTGAAAAACCTGGTGAAAATCGTTCCCCAATAGAGACCAGAATTTTTTATAAAATTCACAAGGAATGCCATCAACACCAGGTGTTTTACCATTCGCAATGTTCTTGAGTGCAAAGGTGTACTCGTCAAGACTAATGGGTTCATCAAGTTGCGTAACTTTGTCAGCAGGTAATTGAGGGAGATCATGAAGCAAAGTATTTTGTGCTTCAGGTGAAACAGGCTCAGCAGTAAACAGGTTTTGATAAAACTGGCGAGTGAGTTGACGAATTTCTCTCTGATTTTCAGTAATTGTATGATCTTTACGTTGGAGATGAGTAATGGATTTACGACAGCCTTTGTATTTTTCAAGAGAAAAGAAAAACTGTGAATTAGTATCAGAATCATTGAGCTGTTGAAAACGAGAACGAATAACTGCACCTCTGGTATCAAGTTTCTGAAAACTGTCTAACAGGTCTTTTTGCTGGTGATATCTTGTTTTCAGAGAAGGCTGAGTATGAATCAATGTTTCCAAAGTACGAATTTCCTCAATAAGCTTTTGTTTTGAACGTTTAAAGTGATGAACTCGTTCAGCGCTGTACTGCTGACTTAATTCTTTAATCTTTTGTTTTCCTATATCCCACCAAGACTGAAGAGAAGACAACCTATTCTTCTCATTATGCCAACCTTCCCAGAATTCCTTAATTAAAGTACAGTAATTTTCATCGTTAAGAAGACTAGTATTGAGACACCAGACTGGATTTTTGTTGACACTCGAATTCATAGTTAAAACAAGAGAAACAAGAGAGTGATCAGATAAATCAGTAGGAGAGTCAATAGACACAGATTTAATTTTCGAAGTTAACCTCTTGTTGATGAAGAAAGTATCAATGCGACTTTTTTGCTCTCCTCTCTGCCACGTAAAATTTTGAGCCTGCTTATGAAAATAACGCCAGGCATCAGAAAGCTTACAGCGATGAACAAGAGAAGAAAAAACTTGCGAAGACTTTAAGTGTGGTTCAATATGAGACGACCTATCTAAATCAGGAACAAGAGTACAATTAAAGTCGCCCCTATGACAATATTTTCATTATCAAATTCAAAATCAAGGAGAAATTTACGAAGACTTTCAAAGAAAATACAACGATCATCTCCACTTGAAAGAGCATAAATATTGAGCAAATGAAAGGAAGTGTCATCCATTTTAATATGCAAATGAAGTAGACGACCCTGGACGACACTTTTTACAGAAACAACATCAACATTTTTGTTTCGCGGAAACAGCACTGCAACCCCAGCAGAATTACTAGTACCATGTGAGAAATAAATAGGCGCACGCCAAACTACTTGCCACTGAGCCTGATTAGCCACTGTAGAATGGGTTTCTTGTAAAAATAAAAATCAGCATAATGATTGGACTTCAACGAAGACAAAATGTTGTACCGTTTCAAAGAATCACGGCAACCATTTACGTTCCAAGAAATGAAACTTGCCATCACTAGACAAGCAAAAACAAGAACGATTTTACTTCCCATGTTTAGTAATAGCCAAGCTTTTACATTGTCTAACATGTTGTTGTAACTTTGCCACAAGTTTATGGATACGAACTTTTTGTTGACTAGTGACAATATCTGACCTGCGTAAGTTAGAAAATGACTTTATGAGAACTTTAAAATCTGAGCAGTAATCTTTACATTTTTCTATCATATTTTTAGAGCCTTTAATGTCTTCTAAAAACTCAAGCAAATTAGATGGCTTGATTTGTAGCTTTTCTTGAAATTCTGATAAGTCAGAAATTTCAGACGCAACAGACTCATTGTCATGATCAGACATTTTGCTAAGAACATCAAAGGAGTTCGATGTTTTCACTCCTGACCAAATAAGCTGATTTTGAGAAACTTTTCTTGGAGACTCTGACTGAGATATAAACAAATCCTGAGACTCATTTACATTGATATCTGAAAAAGGAGTCTCAGGAAACTCAAGTGATTGGACTGAATAAGTGAAGATGATGACGATGAAGGGGGGTCGAATGATAAAACGGGAGTAGAGGGGAGCGGAGAATACGAAGGTGAAGCAGGGGTTCGTACCCTGTCTTCATCGGCATGGACGTTGACACCTTTTTCTTCTTCTTTAGCGTCAGTGGGTTGACTGTTTTGCTGGTGAGAGGTCTTTGATCAACAGAATTTTTATCAACAGATGTGACTTTGTGAGCGGACTCATTGTTTTCAACAAAGCGAGTTGACGTTGAGGCATTACTTGAAGTTAAGGTGTTAATTTCTGTAGTATTGATATGCTGATTAACACCTTCATTTGCATTTGCTTCACTTTCAACAACATCCATTGAACCTAAGTTTTCATCCACACAATTATTGTCTTTTTGAACATTTTCAGTGTCATTATCGTTGTTTTCTGACGATCTATAATCATGATAGTTAGGACAACGTTTACGGATATGACCTTTTAGTCCACAATGAAAACAACGCAGTTCATCAATAGATACGTAGACGGAATAAAAACGTTCATCATATTTGATCTGAATTACACCACTGATGTTCTCATTGTGTAACAAAACATGAACTTGTCGTCTAAACAACTTCACATACTTCAGCGAAGCATTTTTACAAAAAAGAGGGATTGCTCTTAAATGTCCAACAACTCTACCAAGTTTCAATAAATGTTTTTCCAAAACTTCATCAGGAATGAAAGGAGGAACATTTGACAGAATTAATTTTGAGGCCGGTTTCACCATGTGTTCCACATCGACTAATTCATCAAACAAGGCAAACTTGGATGCAACAATACTTTCAGCATTACCGAGTGTTGCTAAGAACACAACAACGGACTTATTCATTCTAGATGCAGCAATAACATTTTCACTTCCGACTTTCTTTGCAATCTCTTCAACATAGCTTTCAACGGGAACACCTTCAATATTAGTACACCTGACAGCATGCTTGCATGTCAGATTCCGAAATGGCTTGTCCTCCCGGGCGGCCATATTGCCGACCACGGGTTAACAAATGACAAAAAATAAAATTGAAGGAAATCCACCTAGTCGAAGATGAAACCGGACCGGAAACAAGACCAAAAGGAACTAAACACTACTCACAACGCAAACTGATGATAATTGACGAAGGATGGCACTTCTCACTGGTAGAAAATCAAAACAAGTGGGAGCCCCTTCTGCACGTCTGTCCAAGATGGCGGAAGAAGAAGAAGAAGAAGAAGATTTAATTTTTCAAATAAACGTTTATTACTAAAAATAGTCTCCTGTACAGACAAGTACATATCAAAACAATTCAAATTTTGAGACAAAAAGCAAAAATGAAATCTGACAAATGCTTTATAGCAAATGATGGTCAATTACTGAAAATACTAAACAAAATTGGACTGTAAAAATCAGCAAAAACTGCAAAATGGCTATGATACTGATGCTGGAGCGAGACGGAGAGAACTGGTGAAAAGGCAAACAGGTAGCTATATCACTTGCAACATGGGGAAGGAAACCAATTAAATCTGAAAAAAAGCACAATTTTGTTAATGACAAAAGCAAGATGCGAGGTGCATGAAAAATCTCCACTAAATAGGAGAAAGCGAAACAAACATCCGAAACAAGAAAAAGTGACAGAAAGTTGCGAGGAAAAAGGACAGGAACACCTTACATCTTGCAGAAAAAAGCCACCTAACCGCCAATGAGAAGGGGTATATTGAGAAAACTTTTCGTTGGCATGTACATGCTTACGAAGAATCCTCCCAACTGACCACCCCCTTCCATTCCGTGAGGAGTACGGTGCCCAGGACGAGATAGGAAATGGCAAAAGGGAAAGTGTGCTTAGAGGTGAAAGCATTTTCTTTACAACAAAATTGAATCAATAGTAAAAGTTCCATCAATGTCTACAGAAGCAATGACGTTATTAATACACCAAATGTTTTTGAAAGCACTTATGTTTGAATTGAGCGTGAAGTAATTATATTCTTCTAAAATGCGAGCACAAACTCGCCTTTTAAAAACAGAAACAAGCATATTACTGATTGAGGGATCATGACCATTAATTGCATTTCGTCTTGTTACATGAATTGCAATTTAGCTGTCGTAAAAAGGAAATTTAAAAGCGCAAAAGTATTCTTGTCCATGTATGATTTATCAAAGGGTGGGCCTAAAACAAACCACAGAATAAAATCTTGCATTCCTGACCAAGAAAAAGGTGACAGAGTTTACGAAGGAGAATGAACAGGGAGAAAGACGAGGGCATTCTAAAAATATGTGTAAAAGGTCATCTCTGGCACTACAGAAAATACAATCAGAGGATGAGCTATAGCCAGAATGGAACATAAACGAGCCAGTTGCGTACGCACCGTGGAGAAGACGCCATTGAAGATCTCCTTCTTTTTTGGGAATTGGACTGAGATAACAAGAAGTGAAAAAAGGTTTGATATTTTCCGTAAGTGAAAGCAGATCTCTCCAAACTGTATCTTGACGTTTATTGTTCCTATGAAAATTTGACATAATCAAGAATTTATAAATGCTACCCTTTTCAAATTTATACAAGGGACAATTCAAAATAATATGGTCATCAGTACCTTTACAAATAAGTTCGAAAGAGTACGAAGGACGATGACAAGAATGAACGTCATCCAAATCAACTTCCTCTTCAAAATAACTTTGGATTTTGTTTTTCCAATCACAGGGAATAGAGTCGACCAACGTCTTGACAGTATTTGTTAAAATTCTATCCGAATGAATAGAAACAATGTTTTTAAAATGGCTTGGGGAGCGCCAAGATTTTTGGAAAGGGTCAAAAAGATCTCCAACTTTTGTAATGCCAGCATTGATAAAGTGATTAACAAGAGTACTATCAAGAGGGTTTGTAAAGCTAACACAATTGTTGAAAAAAGGGCTTCATGGAAGATATTCTTCGATTGAAAGGGGTCAACCTTTTCTCAGGAAAATACATGACTTCCAGACTCTCAAAAGTTCAAGATAAAAATAGGAAGATAATCTGGAACAGACTGATAATTCACTGTAAAAAGTTGAGAGGTGTACTTGAGATTACCAACATTCCGAAAATAAAAATCAGCAAACTTAAATGAAGGATGATCCAGACCTGAATACAAGTATCTTTGAAGATAATTTAATCTTAAAGCTTTCACACGTGAAGAGAGATCGATGAGATTTTGCCCTCCTAACTTCAATGGAGCAAAAATTGTACGACTTGGCAACCAATGTTTTCCTTGCCAGAAGAAATCAAGAAATTTGTGCTGAATTTCATCAATGATAAAAGCAGGAGGACAGAGGCAAATTAAACGGTGAAAGAGTTTAGTAGCAGCAAGTTGATTAATAACGATAACACGGCCTTGGAATGACATAGCAGGAGCATATCTATTCCACCAAGATAACTTATTGTCAATCTTTGTAACACACTCACTCCAGTTTTTTGAAAAATACTCGTTACTGTTACCTAAATAAATACCAAGGACTTTGAGACCTATACTATTCCAAATAATTTCAATCGGATGATCAGCACGCCCACGCCATGAGCCGACCCAAAGACCTTGGGACTTACGATAGTTAATTTTTGCATTACTGGCATGCTCATAGACAGAAAACCAATATTTAAACCTCAAAAAATCAGTATCACAAGTTACAAGAGTATTAACGTCATCAGCATAAGCTGAAAGTTTACATTTACGATCACTTGAATTTGGAATCATAACACCTTGAATACTGTCGTCTTGTCTTATTCTGTGTAAAAGAGGTTCAATAACAATTGCATACAGCTGCCCCGATAATGAGCAACCTTGCCTTATACCACGTGAAAACTAACTAGAGCAGTAAGGGAACTGTTAACACGAACAAGACTATCAGTTTGGTATACAGAAGTTTAATAAAATTGATGAAATTTTCACCAAACCCGAACGCATGCAGAGTTTGAAAAGATAATGATGACTGACACGATCAAAGCTTTTTCCTGATCTAAAGAAAGAATAGCAAGAGGAAGATTCATGTCATTATGAAAATGAATGCAATCCCTAATTAAATGAATATTGTCAAAAATCTGTCTGCCTGGAACAGTATAACTTTGATCTACATGAATGATATCTTGCAAAACCTGCTTTAAGCGAAGCGATAAGCTTTAGTGAAAATTTTATAATCAGAGCAAAGCAAACTGATAGGTCTCCAGTTCTTAAGAAGGGAGTTATCACCTTGTTTCGGAAGGAGTGTGATAACAGCTCTACGACAGGACGTTGGAAGAAGGCCATCGGAAATTGACTTTTGAAAAACCTGGTGAAAATCGTTCCCCAATAGAGACCAGAATTTTTTATAAAATTCACAAGGAATGCCATCAACACCAGGTGTTTTACCATTCGCAATGTTCTTGAGTGCAAAGGTGTACTCGTCAAGACTAATGGGTTCATCAAGTTGCGTAACTTTGTCAGAAGGTAATTGAGGGAGATCATGAAGCAAAGTATTTTGTGCTTCAGGCGAAACAGGCTCAGCAGTAAACAGGTTTTGATAAAACTGACGAGTAAGTTGACGAATTTCTCTCTGATTTTCAGTTATTGTATGATCTTCACGTTGGAGATGAGTAATTGATTTACGACAGCCTTTGTATTTTTCAAGAGAAAAGAAAAACTGTGAATTAGTATCAGAATCATTGAGCTGTTGAAAACGAGAACGAATAACTGCACCTCTGGTGTCAAGTTTCTGAAAACTGTCTAACAGGTCTTTTTGCTGATGATATCTTGTTTCCAGAGAAGGCTGAGTATGAATCAATGTTTCCAAAGTACGAATTTCCTCAATAAGCTTTTGTTTTGAACGTTTAAAGTGATGAACTCGTTCAGCGCTGTACTGTTGACTCAATTCTTTAATCTTTTATTTCCCTATATCCCACCAAGACTGAAGAGAAGAAAACCTATCCTTCTCATTACGCCAACCTTCCCAGAATTCCTTAATTAAAGTACAGTAATTTTCATCGTTAAGAAGACTGGTATTGAGACACCAAACTGGATTTTTGTTGACACTCGAATTCATAGTTAAAACAAGAGAAACAAGAGAGTGATCAGATAAATCAGTAGGAGAGTCAATAGACACAGATTTAATTTTCGAAGTCAACCTCTTGTTGATGAAGAAAGTATCAATGCGACTTTTTTGCTCTCCTCTCTGCCACGTAAAATTTTGAGCCTGCTTATGAAAATAACGCCAGGCATCAGAAAGCTTACAGCGATGAACAAGAGAAGAAAAAACTTGCGAAGACTTTAAATGTGGTTCAATATGAGACGACCTATCTAAATCAGGGACAAGAGTACAATTAAAGTCGCCCCCTATGACATATTTTCATTATCAAGATCAAAATCAAGGAGAAATTTACGAAGACTTTCAAAGAAAATACAACGATCATCTCCACTTGAAGGAGCATAAATATTAAGCAAATGAAAGGAAGTGTCATCCATTTTAATATGCAAATGAAGTAGACGACCCTGGACGACACTTTTTACAGAAACAACATCAATATTTTTGTTTCGTGGAAACAGCACTGCAACCCCAGCAGAATTACTAGTACCATGTGAGAAATAAATAGGCGCACGCCAAACTACTTGCCACTGAGCCTGATTAGCCACTGTAGAATGGGTTTCTTGTAAAAAATAAAAATCAGCAAAATGATTCGACTTCAACGAAGACAAAATGTTATACCATTTCAAAGAATCACGGCAACCATTTACGTTCCAAGAAATGAAACTTGCCATCACTAGACAAGCAAAAACAAGAACGATTTTACTTCCCATGTTTCGTAATAGCCAAGCTTTTACATTGTCTAACATGTTGTTGTAACTTTGCCACAAGTTTATGGATACGAACTTTTTGTTGACTAGTGACAATATCTGACCTGCGTAAGTTAGCAAATGACTTTATGAGAACCTTAAAATCTGAGCAGTAATCTTTACATTTTTCTATCATATTTTTAGAGCCTTTAATGTCTTCTAAAAACTCAAGCAAATTAGACGGCTTGATTTGTAGCTTTTCTTGAAATTCTGATAAGTCAGACATTTCAGACGCAACAGACTCATTGTCATGATCAGACATTTCGCTGAGAACATCAAAGAGTATGATGTTTTCACTCCTGACCAAATAAGCTGATTTTGAGAAGCTTTTCTTGGAGACTGTGACTGAGAAATAAACAAATCCTGAGACTCATTAACATTGATATCTGAAAAAGGAGTCTCGGAAACTCAAGTGATTGAGACTCAATAAGTGAAGATGATGACGAAGAAGGGGGGTCGAATGATAAAACGGGAGTAGAGGGGAGCGGAGAATACGAAGGCGAAGCAGGGGTTCGTACCCTGTCTTCATCGTCATGGACGTTAACATTTTTGTCTTTCTTTTGAGCGTCAGTGGGTTGACTGTTTTTACTGGTGAGAGGTCTTTGATCAACAGAATTTTCATCAACAGATGTGACTTTGTGAGCGGACTCCGATTGTGCCTCATTGTTTTCAACAATGCGAGTTGACGTTGAGGCGTTACTGGAAGTTGAGGTGTTAATTTCTGGAGTATTCATATGCTGATCAACAACTTCATTTGCATTTTCTTGACTTTCGAAAACATCAATTAAACCTGAGTTTTCATCAACACAAGTATTGTCTTTCTGAACATTTTTAGTGTCATTATCGTTGTTTTCTGACGATCTACAGTTCGGACAACGTTTACGGATATGACATTTTAGTCCACAATGAAAACAATGCAGTTCATCACAGATACGTAAACGGAATAAAAGCGATCATCATATTTGATCTGAATTACACCGCTGATATTCTCATTGTGTAGCAAAAATGAACCTGTCGTCTGAACGACTTTACATGCTTCAGCGAAGCATTTCACAACCAAAAGGGACTGCTTTTATATGTCCAACAACTCTTCCAAGTTTCCACAAATATTCCTCCAAAACTTCATCAGGAATGAAAGGAGGATCATTTGACAGAATTAATTTTGAGGCCGGTTTCACCATGTGTTCCACATCGACTAATTCATCAAACAAAGCAAACTTGGACTCAACAATACTTTCAACATTACCGAGTGTTGCTAAGAACACAACCACGGACTTATTCATTCTAGATGCAGCAATAACATTTTCACTTCCGACTTTCTTTGCAATCTCTTCAACATAGCTTTCAACAGGGACACCTTCAATATTAGTACACCTGACAGCATGCTTGCGTGTCAGATTCCGAAATGGCTTGTCCTCCGGGCGGCCATATTGCCGACCACGGGTTAACAAATGACAAAAAATAAAATCGAAGGAAATCCACCTAATCGAAGATGAAACCGGACCGGAGACAAGACCCAAGAGAACTTAACACTACTCACAACATAAACTGATGACAATTGACGAAGGATGGCACTTCTCACAGGTAGAAAAACAAAACAAGTAGGAGCCCTTCTTCTGTACGTCTATCCAATATGGCGGAAGAAGAAGAAGAAGAAGAAGGAGATTTTTTGATTTTCAAGGAACGTTTATTCAAACTGTACAAATTTACAAAGTTAAATTAAACTGTACATGTAAAAAGAGCGCCTGGGCTTCATCTTAATACAAAAATGAAGCTCATCATCTTCCACTCTACAGAGAGCTGAATTCCTTGCCCAAAACAATTCAAAATATGCTAAGTTACTGGAAAATTAACAATACTGAAATTCAACCATTAGACAAAATTTAACACGTGTTCTAAACTGATCAAGTACATCACACAAGCAGCTTTTTCTTGAACCTTATTGTACTGAGTAATTTGGATTGCTAACTTAGCTGCGATGAAAACAAAATTAACTAGACGCATAGCATTTTTTGCCCTCTTTTAAAAGGAGGCCCAAAAATATACCAGATTTGAGGAACAGTGTCAACACCGCTGATTTTTCCAACTAATTTTTTGGTATAGTGAAGAAAATTGTTTAACCGGACACACTCTAAAAACATACTAGTATGCAAGCTGTTGTCAAGATTTGTAATACAAAAGGGGCAGTTTCCATTGTCTTTGTAACCTGCTGAATGCAAATAGACACCTGTCGAAATGGCACCATGAAGAAAGCGCCATTGAATGTCCCCTTCTTTCTTAAACACAGGTGCTTTGTAAATGATACCATAGTTGGGCTTTGAACCTTCTGGAATACTTAACAAGTCTGCCCAAATAGTACTGAGCCTTCCTGAAATTGCATGGAGACTGTCAATTAAGAATTTATAGATGGCGCCCTTTTCAAGTTTATACAGGCATGTTTGAATAATTGTACTTTTTTCATCAACTGAAGTAGTAAGCGTGTAGTGATACAACGGATTATTCAGAGCATAATTACCAAGCGGAGTTGGAGTATCAAATAAATTCCTAAGGACATCACCGAAAACATTCAAAATTGCTTCTTGAAAAAGAATATTTTTGGAAGCAATGATGCGGTGAGAATGAACTGTGAGTAAAGGCTCAAGTTCATGGGACGTTTTCCACCGCCGAGCATCAAGGTTGATAAGGTCGACAATTTTTGTCACACCACCTCTAGCAAATTGATCAACTGAAAATGGTGACCAGTATTGGGGTAACAATAATATCATTCAGAAACAGTGGCTCATTAAGAATCCCTTCAATCGTATTTGGTTTTCCTCCACGCTTAACAACTACAGTTTTACAATTCATGGTCATCCACAAAGCATGATAGTATTTAGGGATAGAACAATCAATTTTCAAGTCTTTGAAAGAAATGCAGAATAACTGCTTATCATGCTGCAGCGAGCAAATTTTACCAAGATGGTAATCAGTAAAATAACAACAAGGATGCTTAGTATCATCGTATAGATAACGTTGTAGGTACTGTAATCTAAAAAGCTTTCAAACGGGACTCGAGATGTATAAGTCCCTGACCCCCTTTTTGATTGGTAAATACACTGTTTCCCTTGCAACCCAGTGACGTCCCTGCCACATAAAATTATCAAATTTACGTTGGACAGCATCAATGAGTTCTTTTGGTGGAGATGAAACTGCTAAGCGATGCAAATTTTAGTAGCGGCCAGCTGATTGATGACCAAAACACGGCCCTGATAAGATAAGGCAGTAGAAAACTGCTTCCGAACATTAAGTTTAACATCAATCATCTCCATCATACCTTCTCCGTTTTTATCAGCATAAGAGGCTTATCAATATAAGCACCTAGAACCTTTAACCCACTCGAAAACCACTTGATATTTAAGGGTGTGTTACAGCGCTGTTTCAATTGACCACACCACAAGCCTTCTGATTTTAAGTAATTAATCCGTGCGTCTGAAGCCCTCTCATAAAATTCAAGCCGATGCTGTCATTTCTTAAAATCGTCATCACGGGTCAAAAGAAAACTCACATCGTCGGCATAAGCTGATAAAAGACAAACCTTCCGTTGGAGTTTGGAAGCTCGAAACCACACATTTTACTCCGAGTGCGGATTTTATGAAGCAGAGGCTCGATACAAATGGAATAAAGTTGTCCGGACAATGAACACCTTGTCGAATTCCACGATCAAAAGAAAATGGAGAAGAAAGACAGTTGTTCAGTTTCAAAAGAATTTCAGCGCCAGAGTACAAAAGCTTGATATAATTAATAAAATTAGGACCAAACCCAAAAGCACGGAGTGTTTTGAACAAGAAACCGTGGTGGACACGATCAAAAGCCTTCTCCTGGTCCAATGATAAAATGGCCAGGGGCAAATTACGTTCATTAGAGTAGTGAACAACATCTCGGATGAGATTAATGTTATCAGAAATATGCCTTCCAGGGACACAATAGCTTTGGTCAATGCCAATGATCTCATGCAAAACATTGCGAAGACGTAAAGATAACGCTTTGGTAAAAATTTTGTAATCCGAGCACAGAATCGAAACAGGGCGCCAATTTTTAATCAGGCTATTGTCACCTTTTTTTTGGAATCAAAGTCAAAATTGCTCTTCTACATGACAGGGGAGAATACCATCTTGAATAGCAGCAGTGAAAACATCAAAATAATCTTTGCCAATGAAAGACCAGAATTTTTGATAAAATTCGGTCGGTAGACCATCAATACCGGGAGAAGCATTTTTACCGAGCAATTGAAGTGAATTTGAAAATTCCTCAAAAGTAATAGGCAACTCTAAATTCTGCTTATTTTCATTGCTGATGGTTGGTAAGTCTTTTAAGATCAAATCCTACGCTTCAACTGAAACATCATCCGGGAATAAAGGCTAGAAAAGAAATTAGCAGCAGTCTGACGAATTTGAGATGGATTCTCTGTGATATCGCCGTTTGGCAAGCGCAGATGTGTCATCAATTTTTTCGTTCCTTTATACCGTTCAAGATCATGAAAAGAACGAAGTAGAGCTGTCACTTTCATTGAAAAGTTTAAACTTTGAACTCACTACAGCACCTTGCACCTGTGATTTCACAATTCTGTCCAAAAGATTTCTTTTTTCAACGATGTCAACTGTGACATTACCATCTCTTTGAGAACTTTCCAGATAACGTAATTCGTGCTCAATATCACATTTCAAATTTTGTTTCCTCTTTTTTCTATCTGCAGAATAAAGCTGAGTAATTGCTTGATTTTTAGTTTGCCGACATCCCACCACATTTGGAGCGAACTATACGAGTCTTTAGAGATCACCAGCTTGACCAAAAGTCGACAATAAGTTCACAGTATTCATCATCAGATAACACCTCAGTATTTAAACAGCAGACCGCACTGCGCGGTTTAACACTGCCTTGGGAAAGGCCAAGTCTGACAAGATCATGATCAGAGTTAAAGCCATGCTCAATAGAAACAAACTGGATTTTGCTACTAAAACTTTTCGAAATGTAAAAGCGATCAAGCCTTGCTGCACTATTCTGTCTTTTCCAAGTATAATTCACACAATCGTCACCATGGAAACGTCTCCAGGCGTCGCACAGTTTGAAGCGGTTTATTGTGGTTCAATAGAAAATCGGCAGTCTTTTGATCAGGCTCATTTCCGTGACGTCTATCTTTACTCGCGTTTGTAGTGCAATTAAAATCACCACCGAGAAAATAATTTCTTCACTACGCAGTTCATTCAGTAGCCATTCAAGCTTTTCGAAAATTAACAAGCCGTTCATTGTGATCAACCAAAGCATAAATATTAATAAAATTATAAGTAGTGTCATTAATAATAGCCTTAACATAGAGAAGTCTACCTGAAAAACCGAGCAAGATATCGCAATACCTCCACTGTTTGAAGTTAGGTGAGAAAATTCGGCACGACCTCGCCAAATAAGCCTCCAGACATCTTCGTCACGGGGTAGGGAGTGGGTCTCTTGACGAAAATAGACGTCAGACTTCTGGACATTTTTCAGAAATTCAAAGTTTCAAAACGTGTCAAGGCATCTCTGCACCCACTCACATTAAAAGTTGAAAGTGTGAGGCAGACCATTGTTAATAGAAGTAGATAGAGTCTGTTCAAATACATAACTATTTAGTATTTTTGACATGTTTCTTGATCTTATTGACTAGTTTTCCAACTTGAGTTTTCTGAGGACCAGCGAGAATTCCAGATTTCTGAAGATGTGACAGTGATCTGACCAACAACTTTTAATCTGAACAAAATTCTTGTGATTGCTCAATAGGTTTTTTAGAATATTTTATGTCTTCAATAAAATCCATCAGAGATCTTTGGGACAGTGTAACATGCGTCTTGTCCGGTAATTCACTCAGTGTTGACACATCAGAAAAAGATGAGCAGCGTGAAACGGTGTCTTCGTCAACAGCAGTGTCACTGTCAGTTGCCAATGCAGCAAATGAATTTTCTACTGAAAACCTGAAGGAGGGGGTACGAAGACTGAAAGGTGTATGGCGAGTCTCCCCAGTCATGCGATGCTGTTGAAGTTGGGTGGAAAAAGACTGATTATCGTCAGCAGAAGAAGGCAAAAGGACCTCAGGTGTAATTTCATTAGTAGTTATGACACTCGGATCGTCATGGGTTGAAGGAGGGGATCGTACCCTCTCTTCATCAGAAAGAACATTAGCATTGTTCAATTCAATGGTACTTTCACGATTTGATTGTTCGTCGTTAGTAATCGATGAAGGAGGCAACTGTACTTGTGGATCATCAGTTTCACACCTTTTTCTCTCGAAGTAATTTCAGAAACATGACTATCGAAAGGACTCGGAGATCTCGCCCGCTTATTAACTCAATGTGATGACTGATGCTCTTGTCAGACAATTCCATTTGATATATCATTTGACATCGTAATACTGGTCGTTTCATCACTAATATCGTCTCTTTCATTTCTGATATCATTGTTCACGTTCAAATTAGTAACTTCACTATCAGCCGGTTGAATGACAAATGTCTTGATTTCTCGTGTAACCAGTTGTTTCATCACTAATATCATTTTGTACACTATCATTGTCTTTGTGTTGATCTGACTCTCTTTCAATTCTGATTTCATTATTATTCTCGCGGTGTAGCACAGGACAGTCTCTCCGTAAGTGACCAATGTCTTTACAGTGAAAGCACTTGGCTTCATCAGTAGATATGTAAATTGTATAGAAATGCCTTCGTGGAGAATATGTAAAACTCCATTGATATTGTTCTGTTTCAACACGATGTACGCCTGACGGCGAAATGATTTCACATGTTTGAGGCCTTACCTTTTACAACCAAGAGGAATAAAACGAATACTGTGAGAAATTACTTTTCCAAAGGGTTCCAATTTCTCAATCAATAGTTCTTTTGGTAGGAAAGTTGGCACGTTTGACAAAATTACCTTTGTAGCGGGTTTAACCATAGGCTGGGGCTGAATAAACTGCTCGCTAACAGTAACTCCAGTAGTGCAAACCATCTCAACCGCGTTTACAGTTTTCAGAAAAACACCCACAGATTTGTTCATCCTTGAAGGTGAGGGGTTCACCATAACGCTGTGAAAGCACTTGCGCGGCCGCCATTTTGGCCGACCAAGTAGGTGACAAGCACCAACTCAGTAATCGACCAAAATCTCAAGAGAGGAGAGTCTAGGAAACAACCCAATCCAAAACGATGACAATATTGGTGAAAAACGGTCCAGCAAAGCAAAAACTACGAGTAAATACGGAGCAACAACAACTCCTCCTACTTCATGAAGAAGAAGAAGAAGAAGATGAAGAAAAATAGACTTTGGCCCCTCATTATAATAATACTAATTGCATTTGTACTTACGCTCTCCATGAACATATTGATCTTTACCGTGCCAGGCTTTCTTCGGTTGCATTTTTTTTGCAACAAATTTGCAAAATTCTTCTACTTCGTCCAAAAAGCGAGAACTCGCTTTTTGTTTAAAGTTCACGTCTTGCAAGTCTTTTGCTTTACATCCAGGTGGTGGCAACTCAAATGCGGAAAATTCGGGAAGTATTTTAGGATTGCCTTGCCGATATTAGCAGATTCTTTGTCCTGTTCATGACCATTAGGATCTATCGACGTTTGTCCAAGAACCTGCAATTTAGTGGTAGGCATTAACGTTCATTAAACTCTCATAACTCAACATACTTGCCGAACAATGGTTGTTTTAACACCTTATCCTCATGCGCTACCTGTGTGCTGTCTCTAAAATGCATAACAATTGATGGCCTTACAAAAATTGCAATGTCAGAAGAGGGACTTTCCATGCACTTCATGAGTGTGTTCATGCTGCTAAAATTTGGTTAACATTTTTTGTGATCCTGCAATGGAATAATGTCAAACAGGAATTAGGCTACCACAGAGATGAAGCTACCATGATTTTGAATGAAAAGTTGACTCCGATAATCAGTGTGGAGATTTAAACAAATTATTGTGTAAAAGTTACACAAAGTGTGATACATATTTATAAGAAGTATTACAATACACTATGAAGTATACAATGTAAATTCCCCTATTAATTTCGATTTGGCCTCTGTGTGTGTATACCTCCTTCCAAGTGGTCATTGTATTTTTTTTTGTTTTCGTGTATATTTTGTTTTTTTGTAAGGTGGGCTGAGTTTCACAAGTAGAAAGATGAACATGTCAAGAAAGCACTTAAACTGCATAAAACGATATACAATTCCCGCATAAGTTATACCATCACTAACAGTTGCATTGACCTTGTAGCGGGTAGTTCCAGTTGACGAGCAGGAAACTATACAACCCATCTTTAAAAAGCACTTCATTCTCAGAAGCAAATAAAAAAAGGGGTCGCAATGTCTATTCACAGGTCGCCAGATTCCAGGAGCTTCCCTTTGATTTTAAAGATATAGACTTTTAAAAAACAATATATATATATATATATATATATATATATATTATATATATATATATATATATATATATATTGTTTTTTAAAAGTCTATATCTTTAAAATCAAAGGGAAGCTCCTGGAATCTGGCGACCCTGTGAATAGACATTGCGACCCCTTATATATATATATATATATATATATATATATATATATATATATATATATATATATATATATATATATATATATATATAAAAATCATGGCTAGAAGTTACTTGCATCGAAATAATTTATTGTTAAAATTAATTTCATTTATTTTTTGGGTATGCGTTGTCTTGGTTTCTTGGTTCCACAGAAACCTCAATAGATTACACTCCATGGAACTGTCATTAACACCTCTTTGTGCAAGGCGTGCAAGGAAACGTACCTGATCGTTGACATGGCAACTCACACGGACTAAACCAGTGCCCTTGAAAGGTAAGCACTCTCTGTACAAAACATGTATTCATTAACTCGTAATACCTAGCCTTCATTCATCCTAAATTATTATTTGAGATCTTGAGAAAACTGTTATCGCGTGTTAATTTTAAAATATGTTGTAGACTTATAGCATGGCAACCACATAGACTTGATCTATGTTTGTCATGGGGGAATAAAGAAACCATGTCCGCTTTGGTTGTTGAGCGATCCAAATAAATCTCTCTTCTCTCGTTGTGCCTGCATAAGTGTCGGGTAGTTCCACGGGAGACGTTAGGGTTTGTTCCACACACAAAACACAGCACTAGCCACCACCACAATATCATATCCAAATTAATGGCTTCAACTACAACAGCTACCGCAACAGCTATCTTAACAGTGGAGCTTACAGCAAGAGAAACAGCGCGGAAGTACGTACAAATAATTATTTGCCGATAAAGCATCCGGAGACAGTGGAGGTCGGAAGATTAAGTACGATGGAACCGAAATAACATATTGAAGAAGGCTCAGTTAAAAGCTGCGGAAGTGGCTCGCAGACTGTATAAGACTCTGTTGCCATAATTGTTTTAGGCGTTTTAGGTATTGCTCTAACTGCATTAAGAGGATATTGGCGCTCACGCGATAGTGTGCAGAAGACGAAATTGGCACCTTAATTTTGTTCTTTATCTATTATGGACCCTCCGCACATCCTTTGTTACAAACATCATGACATTAACGTGAAGTGCAACATTCGGGTCCAATCTGCTCCGATTGGAGAAACTAGATTAGTGTTCTCATGCTCAATCTTTCAAAAAGCAGAGGCTGTGCCTAAAGACATTTTGTTCAAAAGCAACGTATATTCTGTACTTGCCGTGCCGTTTCATTTAAAATTAACTATTACATTTATATGGTGTAAAACGAAAAGAACTATTATTTCAGGTATTTAAACGATGAATGCATTCAATTCGTCAGTCGAGTAACTGCCGCAATTTATGTCGCATCAAAAGCAACAGGTATACGTAAAAGGTTTAGAGTTTATCCATTTACAAAATGCATGCGGACAGGATAAGTGTTATCCCCAGAGGGTTTTAGTGTATCAGACCGAATTCATTTAATTTTGCGATACCCTTTCAATCACACCGATAATCTTTTGATATTCCTTGACAAGATTTTTACGTAAGCCTTTGTTTCTTTGCGATTCCCTCGTATAATTTGTAGTAAAAATGAATAATGGGATGAACATCGTATAAAGTGAAGTAATTGTTCACACATTCAAAGCGTGCTATAATATTAGCGATTAACAACGACAACGCCATTGTAAAATTACAAATTGGAAATCAGATAAAGCAAAATAGACGACATTACTGATAATACCAGGCCGACGTTTACCAGCATTCCAAAGCAGTTGTCCCAGCAGGGTCATTTTGATGACAGCCAATAAGATTGACAGCAAAGTTTACCTATAGGATTGACCGGTTTTCCAAGGTATTTTTGTGTGTGATAATCAAGAACCAATAGAAACAACAAAATCTGTA